>NC_056525.1:46294913-46302584 GCF_019175285.1 Sceloporus undulatus | reverse complement strand
CCATGCACATTTATCATGCATATAATTCTTATTGATATCTATGAGAATTACTTCATACATGCATAAATCCTACCAAATATTTGAACAGTCAAGATTATTAATGCAAGCCACAATGATAAAAAAATGCAATTCTCTGCACAATATTTTATTCTTGTGTACACTATTTTTTAATACCGCACTGTTGTGTGTGCTCTTCTACTGCAGCCTTCAGAAAACAAAAGATAAAACAAGTCATTCATATAGAATGGCATTTGCAAGGATTTCTGCTCCACAGAAATGACAAAGCTGTTCTCCTCCTGTCAGATGTGTAGAAGCCAAGAAAACCAGGACATGAAAGATGTAAGTAGACCATTGTCTGTTCTGAACAGAAATAGGGTGGGCCACTTTATAAATTAACATGGCAAACTGATTTTCTATGGAATCCTGTCTCTGGAATGCCACAACAGATCAAGTTCCCTACTTACGCAGGAGATAAACAGAAGACATAAAATTATGTACAGTATTCATTTCTGAAAAACAATGAATTTGGCTGATCATCATGGACTGAAAAACCCATAGCGAATAATGGGAGGATGGGGCAGAGGATTACCTTAGTCCCTTCTTCGGTAATGTATTCCGGTCACGGTTAGAGCTGTAGAGAAGAAAGTGAATAACAGTATTTGTTAAGTATATGCCTGCATACAACTGTGGTTCCTAGTAGAAGAGAAAGTAGTTATGAAGATTGGGAATGCAAAGCATACTCAAATGAGAATCCTGGAGCATTTCTACCAGTGGTGTCATTAGAATTTGCCACATTTCCAGATTTTTAAAAAAGTAGTTTTTTGGTGGTATTGTGAGAAATTAATCATAGGGATTAGTAATTGCTTTATTAAAGATGTGGGGATCTTGGGTCTTCCACATGTTTTGGACTTCAAGTCCCAGAAATCCTAACCAGTATGGCTAATAAAATGGGATTGTGAGAGATGAAGTGTCATAAAGACCCTGCTTTATGAAGAACTCATTTCTAAATTTTTCTAAGAACTTAGGGGACATTCCATCACGTAAAAAGCTATCCCATTCCCACTCTTCTACCTCTCTAGATGTGTGATTCTGGGGCTTCCCATCCAGGCCATCTCACTGGGCTCCTCTTCAGCAGCAACAGGTGGGGTAGGAGAAGCAGTAGGAGCTGTCGTATTGCCTGCTGAGAAGGCACTGTGTAGGCTCATAGGCATCTGTAAGGATTCCATGCTCCTATGTAAGCCTGAAAGCTTTGGGTACATGCGAGTTTCCTTGGGGATGCTGAAGCCACCCATGAGCTCCAGGCCCTGGGAAAAGCTAGCAGAGTTAATATTAAGGACTGGAGCGGGGCTTGGAGTGAAGCACGATGTAAGGTGGCTGCCCACATTCACTGAAGCTGGATGTGCCTCCTGCAGTTTGCCACCTTGCATCTGGTGGAGTTCGCTTGAAGAAGGAAGGTCCAGGCTGTTGGAGTTCACCTTGTCCAAGTTGGCCAAAGAAGGGGCTTTTACATAGCTTTTGGCAGCTGACCTGCAAGGCAGCAGCAGAGTATCAGGACACAGCTATGAGCACAGGATTTTGCATGACTGAGGCCACATCATTCATTGTTAAATATAAATTGCAGCAGCAAAAACAAAACTTTGACTTAAGACCTGTAGAATTTTGAGAACAAGTTCTTTCATTTTAAGAAGAGCTTGTTTCTACTAATTCTGATCAGGAAACTGGAGGGAGTGGATCGTATAGATGTTTACCCATACCAGCATGAATACACCTTTCTGTGACAATCAGGAGGCAGTGAAACCATTCCAACTATAAGAAAATCCTATATAGAGTGGGAAGTGAAGTCTGAATAACCCAGCAGAACTTTGGTATCTCAACAAACTATGCTCATAATACCCACTTTCACCCATTTGGGACTCAGCATGTCAAATCCAAAGGTCTGGCCCAGAACTACTACTACTACTACTACTACTACTACTACTACTACTACTACTATTTATAGCCCTCCTCTCCCCGGATGATTGGGGGGGGGGGGGTTTACAATCAAAAATAAAACATAGTAAAATACTAACACAATCCCTAACCCACAATTTAAAATACAACAGCATAAAATCAGTTATTAAAATCGCAATAAAAATTACAATAAATTTTATCCTCATTACAATGAGGAGGCTTACGGGAGAGTCAAGAAGGCATAGTTGTAGGACAGTGCAGAGAGCCCATGTATTAGTCTGGGAATGCCTGCCAGAAGAGATCCATCTTGATGGCTTTTTTAAAGGCCTCAAGAGATGTTATGTGACGGATCTCCTCCAGTAGGTCATTCCAAAGTTTAGGAGCAGTCGATGAGAAGGTCCTCTGGGTAGCCACAGCAAGTCAGCTCTTCTTAGTCTGTAGTAAATTTGTCACAGAGGACCTGAGTGTGTGGGGTGGATTGTATGGAAGGTCATGTAGGGTTTTAAAGGTGATTATCAACACCTTGTACTGTGCCAAGAAACTAATTGGCAGCCAGCGTAAAGATTTCAGAACTGGAGTTATATGGTCGCCTCTTGATTTTCCGGTGACCAACCTGGCTGCCATGTTTTGGATTAACTTAGGTACAAGGGTAGCCCCATGTAGAGCACACTGCAGTCCAATCGAGAGGTTACCAGAGTGTGTACTATTGTTTCTAGGTCACCCGGTGCCAAGTAGGGTCGTAGTTGGCGTATCAGCCGAAGCTGATAACAAGCGCTCCTGGACATCGCATCTATCTGAGCTGTCAACTGAAGCGACGAGTCCAGGAGTACTCCCAAACTATGAACACAGTCCTTTGGGGGAAGTGTGACCCTGTCTAGGACCGGTGAACATATCCCCGGTTTTGAGGTTCCCGTAGCAAGTACCTCTGTCTTATCTGGATTCAACTTTAGTTGGTATTCCCTCATCCAGACCATTACTGCCTTAAGACATTAATTGAGAGATGCCATTCTTAGTCACTGCTGCAGCATGAGACACAGAGAAATATATTTGGGTATCATCAGTGTACTGATAACACCCCGCCCCATGTCTCCAGATGATCTCACCCAGTGACTTCATGTAAACGTTAAACAGAATTGGGGACAGAATTGCTCCTTGAGGGACACCCGATTTGGTCGAATAATTGTCCCCAAGCATCACCATCTGGAACCTTCCCGAGAGGTAGGACCTGAACCACTGCAATGCAACGTCTCCTATACCTAACTCTCTCAGGCATTCCAGAAGCATACCGTGGTCAATGGTATCGAAGGCCGCTGAGAAGTCCAAGAGCACTAACCCAACTGTACCTTTCCACCCCTAATCTCTTGCCAGAGCTAGTGCAGCAAGTGTCATCCTGTTTAACAGTTGTCTCCCACTGGATGCACCATCGGCATCTGAAGCTCAATATGTCCAAGACCGAGCTTCTTGTTTTCCCTCCTAAGCCTACTCCTTTTCTATTTCTGTCAATAACGTCTCTTTCCAGCCGGTCCAGGAAGCCCGCAGTCTTGGTTTCATATTTGACTCCTCTTTGTCATTTATCCCTCAGATCCAGACTACAGCCAAAATCTGTAGATTTTTTCTCTATAATATCGCCAAAATTCGTCCATATCTTTCAGCTTCTACCGCAAAGACACTGGTCCATGCCCTAGTGGTCTCACGACTAGACTACTGTAATCTCCTCTTGGCAGGGCTTCCCTTCTCTCATCTCCACCCATTAATTTCTGTTCAGCATTCAGCTGCACGCATTATTTCACTCGCTCGCCGTTATGATCATGTCTCCCCTCTGTTGTCCTCCCTTCACTGGCTCCCTTTTCCTTTCCGCATCAGGTACAAACTTTTGCTACTCACTTTTAAAGCCCTGCATGGGCTGGCCCCTCTTTATTTAACCGATCTTCTCTCTCCCTACATCCCTACTCGCACTCTCCGCTCTGGTAGCCAAAGTCTCCTCTCTCAACCCAGGATCTCCTCTGCCCCATCCCGGATCCATCCCTTCTCTCTTGCTGCCCCTCATTCCTGGAACCTTCTTCCTCTGCATGCACGGCTCATCACTTCCCTAACCAGCTTTAAGGCTGAGCTGAAAACCATATTGTTTAGGGAAGCGTTCTCAGGGAATTTGTGGTTATCATCTGGCTGTCTGATAATATTTGATGTGATGTGATTTGTTTTATATTTGATGTTTTTAATTTGTTTTTTTTTTCTTTTCTATATGGTAATTTTATCTATTCCTCTTTTAATTGTTATTATCTTAGAATGTACGCCTTGGGCAGGCTTTTATATACTCTTTAATTTTACCGACTTTGTACAGCGCTGTGTATAATTACAGCGCTTTAGAAATAAAGTTTAATAATAATAATAATAATAACAGGGTCACACTTCCCCTGCCCATGCCCAGACTAACAGTTTATATTTGAAGCCTTTTATGATTATATCAAGAAGTCTCTCTATGTGGCGATCACTATGTTGTCCCAAAAAGTCATCCCACTGCAGTGAAGATTCAAGGGCAGCTTTGATGTATTTTACTCCACTAACTGATAAATTTGAAACATTAGCAACTAGGGTTCAGAGCTATATTTGCATAGAAAAGTTGTTTGTAATGATTCTATATATACAGTGTGCCCATGTTATATGCGGGCGCGCTTTACGTGGCTTTCAGCATACTCTGAAAGTTGCGCGGGGAGGAAGGGGCGGTGTGTCCCATAGGGACAAATGGGGCACACACCTGTGGTGTACGTGCGCCACCACATCGCCGCATGCATGAGCCCCATTCATTTAAATGGGGCTCGAGCATAGGCACACTGTATATCATGCCCTGTCAGTCATAGGCTATGGATTTAGATATTATTCCCTCAGCACAACTGAAATTATGGAAGGGACAACACACTAACATCCATTTCTTAAAACAAAGCTCTGCTTGATACCTAGGCTAGAGCATATTTCACTTTCTTCTTACCATCAACTGGGATTTTCAATTGGCTCTGTCTTCCTCTAAATTGCTTTTAAAGGTCTTACTCATCTTCTTCTCTTGCTGTTAACAAGGTCATTTTGTTTTATCAAGTAATAAATTGTTGTTGTTATGCATCCTTTATTTACTTTTTATTAAACTGGTACTATTTTTCTTCACTAGAAATATATTACTGTTGCTGTTTCATTATTATTAACTGCTGACTTTTCCCTTGACAAGGACTCATAGTAGGTTAGAAAGGTTGAAACAGATTCAGTTTTCGAATTCATATTATACACAAATTAAAAATATAAGTAAATTAGCAACAGGATTAAAAGCAATTAAAAACAAGCCCATTACAGAGAAGACAACACACAAACAGTATAGCACATGCTGAAAGAAACTTTTCATCCTAAGCAATCAGCCATCAAACACCTGCCAAAACAAAAAAGCCTTCACCTACTTATGAAAAGATAGCAGGGAGGGTGCCAGTCTAGCCTCTCTAGGAAGGGAGAGCCTGGGAGCAGCTACCAAGAAGACTCTCCCATATTTTCTTACCACATGCACCTGAAAGTAGTATTATTTTTGTTTTGCTTCACTGTGGATTGCCTTGAGCATATTTTAAAATACACAATAAATCAAGGGACTGAGTGACTGCTTGATCAAGAATCAGTCAGAAGGTCTGACTTGTACTGACCATGGTTTCTGTCTGGTGCCAAGGCAAAATGTGTCTAAGCTTTGAAGGCCTGATTTGTTACTTTACATGTACATTGTTTTAACTCTTTTATTTAGTTGCTTCAACTTGTTTAACATTTTTAATTTGTTTGAATTATTACTTTGAACTGTTTAAATTGTTTACAATTGTACACTGCCCTGACATCCCCTAACATAAGGTAGGTTGTAAATATTTTAATTCAGTGGTTCTCAAACGGTGGGGTGGGACCTGCATGGGGGTGCAAGAGCTGCCTATCCCACCATTTGGGGAGTGTGAGATTTGGAGGTCTGATCTCTACTCCGCCTGTTCTCAGACTTTTTTATGTGGAAAATTTACGTGTGTTGAGTTAAATATTGAATTTACTTAAATAAAATTGTTCCCATACGAATGGTGTTATTACCTTATAAAATGTTTAAAATATAAAATTCTTGAGAAACCCCCATTTCCTACCTGAGTGGGGTCGGTGGCAGCTCAGCCATTTTGGCAGGGATCTGGTGGCCACCTTGAGCCTTTGGAGTGCTTTCCGGAGAGCCAATACTCTTGAGTGAGACACAGTCAGAGTCTAGTGCCACAGCTTTGGCTTTGGCTTTCTCTTTCTCTCTGTCCGTTTGATTCACTGGCACAGGCGTGCTTCGACCTGTGCCAATTTTAGAGGGCTCCTTGAGTCGCGAGACAGAGATCCCCCCTTTGGTGCTGAGGAGGCTGGGGTCAATGCTACTGCTGACAGGCCGTGGACCACTACGCCCACCAGTCACACTCATGGAGCTAGATTTGGCTGGGCGTGGCAGGCTCCGGTATTGAATATTGGTGCGGGCCCCAGGGGCCATAAAACCAGGTTCCGCAGCATTTGAAACATCCAGGCTAGTTTTCCTGCCATTGACTGGCTTGACAGGGATATTTGAATTCTTCTGGATCTTGCCAAGTGTGGCTGACCCACCAGATTGCATCACTGTGGCAGTGCCAGTTGCAGGAGGTGGCTTTTTGTTGTACCCAAAGGAACCAGAAGTGGTATTTCGTGTGAGCCCAGATGGAGGCTTCTTGGCATCTGAAATCCGATCTCTGCCAGCATCAGAAGAAGAGCGCTGCAGGCCAGCATTCTTTACAGACAACTTGTTCTTGTCTGTTGCTTTTGCCTCAGGTTTACCTGAAAGAGAATAAAAAAAGAATCAGTCAGGAAAAAAAAAAGGAGACTGTTAAAACAAGAGGCCATTTCTGCAGCCAACTTCAAATGGTATTTTTCCTACTGCTGATATGCTGATGAAGCTACAGGAAGTCTTCATAAGGGGCCAATGGGGCTCCTAGGTTGATGTCTGTATGTGGATCTCCTTATGCTCTACTGTACTTATTTTTCTTTTCCTTAGTGAATTTATTCCAAATATTAGACTAAGTTAAAATTATACAAAGCAAGAAGCAAGAGCAAGAAAACAGCATACTTTTTGATTTCCCCCTGCTACCAAAGAGAAAAAGAGAGACTTCTCTATGCCAGTTACTCCACTGTAATTGCCAAACTCTTTCCTGTCTGGTGGGAAAGGTAGATTAGACTCAAAACCAATCTTTCAATCTTCCACCTTTCATGCTCAAGATAGAACCCAACTTCTTTCTCTGAACTCCAACAGGAACTAACAAATGGAAGTAATTATGCAAAAATCTCAGGGAGGGGGGTGCAAGAAAATACATACACTACTGGTGAGTTTCATTTGCTAAGCACAAAGGATAATCTTCCATAGGCATTAGTGGCCACAGACGTCAACACTCAATTTTTATTTGATGGAGCAAATGTAATTCTAACCAGGTAGAGGGCTGGAGAACATGTGTCTGTCCAGATATTTTTTGACTAACTCCTATCAGTCCCAACAAACAGTAGCAATGAAGATGATGTTTGGGAAAGCAGTCCATCAACATGGAGAAGGCCACAGGTTCCCCAGCTTCAAGCTAGCATAAAGCAGGGGTAGGCAACCTTTTTGAGCCGGGGGCCGGGTTGCTGTCCCTCAGACAACTGGGGGGGGCCGAAGCCAAAAAATAAATAATT
>NC_056525.1:46284882-46291913 GCF_019175285.1 Sceloporus undulatus | reverse complement strand
GGTCCGCGGGCCGCATGTTGCCTACCCCTGAGCATAAAGCAATCAATTACAACTGCAACATTAGAACCTAGGGGCTATGCAGACCGGCACTTTGTGCCAGCCTGTGCGCGGGGCGAGGTCTGAGCGTCTGCACACTCAAAGCCTTTACACTGGCACCTGGGTACCAGTCTAGCACGCGCTCTTCTCAATGGCACATTCCATGATGACGCACCTCTGTTGCAGTGCGCAAACAGCGCAGCGAGGAAGGGGTGTCATAATGCCACTCCGCAGCACTTATAACACCCCTTCCAGGGAACTGCTTGGGACAGCTTCTTTTTGCTCCCTCCAGGGAGCAGATCGGTGCCTCTGTGTACGGTTGCAGCAGCACCGATCCAGGGCTAAAAGGGGCGGCTGCATGCCACCCATCTCTATAGCCCCTTAAGAGTATTTTTGCAAATGGAGCATAATAAAATATTTCATCCAAAGCTTGGAGAAGTTACTTTTGGGGTTACAATTTGCAGAATCCCCAGTCAGCATTATGTAGTCCATAAAGTACCTTCTCTGTGCTCTGATTTCACTGAGCTACAAGTCCACGATGGCATGATACAATCTTGACTCCCTCAGTGCCTCACCGGAACATAAAGCAAGCAGGCAACTACACCCCCTGCTCCAACCTCACCTGCCACTTTGAGAGTCTGGGCTGTGTGTGTAATGGGGGAAGTCACTGCTACAGGGGGAGTCTTGCCCTTTTTCAAGGAACCTGGTGGGCCCAAACTGACAGGCTTTTTCAATTCCCCGCCTTTGGCAGGAGCCTCATCGCAGCTTTCAGAGCGCTCTCGTCGCCATTTGGAGGAACTGTGCTCCATTTTCAGACTCCCACTGTCATAGTCCATCTTCTTCTGAGCTTTCTCCTCTGGCTCACCGTACCAGTTCAGCCCGCTCTCTGCCAGTGATCGCTTCTCAGAGTCTGTACGCAGCTGCAAGGCAGATACCACAATAGGAAGGTGTCAGTTTATTACTTTCAATCTCCTCACACTGTAACACATTTCCAGCTTCCTAAATACATAGAAAGCTGTTCTGTGGCAAACAAGACTACTGACCCATGTAACTCAGCATTGTCTGTTCTGAACAGGCATGGCTCTCCAATACCCTAGATAAAGATGCCTTCTATCACCTGTTACCTGATCTTCTTTAAAGCAGTCAAGGACTTCTACATGCATATTTATGATTGTTGTTGTTGATGTTGTTGTTGTTGTTGTGTGCCTTCAAGAAATTTCTTACTTACAACAACCCTAAGGCTTAACGCTAACCCTATCAAGTGATTTTCTTGCCAAGTTTTGTTTAGAGGGAGTTTTGTCTTTGTCTTTCTTTCAGGCTGATAGTGTGTGACTTGCCCAAGGTCACCCAGTGGGTTTCTATGGCCAATAGGGATTTGAGCCTTAGTGACCATGATCATAGTCCAAAACTCAAACCAAAACACCACACTGGCTCAAATTTATGATTACTTGTGGTTATATCCAAGCTTTCCTCCAATGAGTTAAAGAGTGTGTACATGGCTCTCCACTTCCTTTCTTGATCCTTACAACAGCCCTATGAGGTAGGATCAGGCTGAGAAAGAATGACTAGCCCAAGCTGACCCAGTGAGATTCATGGCTGAGTGAAAGCATGAGCCTGGATCTCTCAAGTCTCAATCTAACACTAAAAACAAGGCATGTACTAAGAAGCAGCCCTTTGATCACTGTGTGTTCCAAACTGCTGCAGCTTACACTAATCTAACAAATGAGAAAACCCAGTCTGTCATTTCCAAAAGCACAGGTCCCTCTTGTGTCAAAGGATGTGGATTTTACCTAGGGTATACTTTTCTCCCATAACATAAAGTGAAATTTGTAAGTGCCAGGAATGGTCACTTTTGCCCTGAGACCAATCAGAACAGTATACTTGCCTCCTTCCTTTTTTCATAGTAGCCATCATTTGACTTGATCTTGCTCTGTGTGTGTGTGTGTGTGTGTGTGTGTGTGTGTGTGTGCTTCTGCATATACATACATATACATGTCTGTGTATTCACAAACACATACACACCTATATAAAAAGTCAACACACATCAATGAAATTTTAACAATATTCTTCCATTTCACTATAACTAGCTCATACTTAAGAGAGAAGAAACACTGATTCCATTCAGATTCTTTCTCCAGATTCAAATCTTCTGAAAAACCACAGAAAATAGTAGCTTCTGAACATACTATGAGTACTTGGACTACTTACCGCTATGGCAGAGTTCCTGCGAGAAGCTGTAGGGGTAGAAGGCAGTGAATTGAGGGAGGAGCTGGCATTGAATTCTTCTGAGCTGAGATTGTCTGAGGCATCACTGAGGCCACTGCTAATGGAACTGCTCTCGTCCCAGCTGAAACACAGAGGAAATAACAGTAGTAACAATCAGCATGGAGTGAATGCTAAGGAACAGCCATCTGCATCCCCGCGCTCATGAAGGGAAACCAAGGTTGGAATATTAGCATTTTCAAGGTGGTGGTGTAACAGTGGTATTCCAACTGCAGATGAAGCACTCATAGATAACACTGCTATTAAGAACTGCACAAGCAGTTGCACTTTCTAGGATGTTTATTAAAGTGGAGCCCCTAGCACAGCTAAGACTGCTGCAGTCACATACAGCTCTGTAAGGAACAGCTGAAACTGTAAAACTGTAGAGAAACCTCCACAACCCGAGACTGGCGTGGTATTTACTAATGGTGAAACCCAAGTGCTAATTGATCAAGGATTTCCTTGATGGGGTGGGATGCATAGAAGGATATTCTGCTTTATTTTCAAAAGCAGAGAACAAAATAAACAGAACACAGAACACAAACCACTGCAAGGTTAAAACCCCAAACTCAGGCACTGTCAAGTTAAAGCAAGATTCTGTTGACTGTTTTTAACACAGAGATGTTATTTTCAAGAACTCATTTACTGCCTTACTCACAACTAAGTTGGTCAAAAGAACAGCAAAAAACCTACTTTCGGTACCTGCTCATAACTAATAGGAATGTTTTTAACAATCCAATCACCTCACCTGTGTATAATACAAATATAACTCCAGGTGTTAGACTTGCTCATAAAATATAAGTAGAAGATCATTTTAGCCAAAAGCAGTGGAGATATTTCCAGGACTCCATCAGGTGGCACAGTGCTTAAATGCCAGTATTGCAGCCACTCATTCACAAGTCACAAGGTTGTGAGTTCAGTCCTATCCAGGGGCTCCAGGGTTGATTCAGCCTGGAATCCTTCTGAGGTCGTTAAAATAAGTACTCAACTTGTTGGAGGCAATGAGCTTACACACTGTAAACTGCTTAGGGAGTGCTTAAGTGCACTGATAAGCACTATAGAAATGTACTTGCTATTGCTATTGCTATTACAGACACTAGTATAGTCTGAAAACATGGTCAGAATCACATCATAAAAGCAACCCTGTGTGTTCTGCAAAGTGTTCAGGCTCAGGAACTGATTTTTTAAAACTCAATCACCACCCCTGAAAACACAGAAGAGGAAGCAACCATGACAAGTCAGAAAACTTGTGCCAAATGATCTCACATAGAATGTCCAGGAAGGAGAATCAGGCCATGGTAAGCCTGATGACCTTTTACCAGTCCTTCCAAATGGGACAGAGGTTCAGGAACGCCATGATCAGGAAGACATTTCTTTCTTAAGGGAGAGCCTAAGAGGAGCAGGTGTTTGAGGCAAAGAAGGGAAAGCTTTTTTTCCCTAGTGTTTTGCCTATCCTCTTCCAAGAAGAGCAGAGAAAACTTTATTGTAAAAATGACACAGGTTCGTGTATGCCCAAACAATTCCTTGAGGGCATTAGCCATTAGTAATTTTAGCACTTTCTCCTGCTGTGAAAAAGTCTTCTAATATGGCACAGTTCAAAACTATCCGTAGTTCAGCACTTATTCTGTGCAAGATTCACACCTGAGGTTTTTTCATTTTTATAAAAGAAAGAATATTAAGAATATTAAAATGGTCAAAAGTATGTTTCTCAAGTGTCCCAAAACCCTGATGAGGAGAATGTTGGACTGATGTAAAACTTTGCAATTTGGAATCATTCTGTGAAAAATTAGTACAGTACATGGTTGTTTTGAGCAGGAAACAGCATTTTTGAAGCTACTGACCCATCCTTGCCCTTTTCCTGGCAAATAAATAAATAAACAAAAACAAAAAAAGAGGGGAGGGAGTGCCTCTCTTGGAAGCCTCCAGAAATGATTATTCACTTTTAAACTAATTCCCCTACTCTGTTTCACTTTTGAAAATTCCCCATTCGAAGATGTAAATTTCAAAACACTTCTGATTTTTCATATTTCTAGGTATTCCTGGCAGTCTGTATCATAGGGAGGATGTCAGAGACAGGAAATTGGCCCTGGATCCATCACTTGGTCACCCTTGCTTAAGGACCAGGGCTATGGTGCATTTTGTGCCACAATACTGGATTTCCACCACTCAGTAATCACAGAGCTTGGGAAAGTTACAGAGACCTAGAGTCTCAACAGTCAATGTGGCCAGTCACAATCTTTTAAAAGAAACAAAACAAAACAAAACAAAACAAAAAACTAGCTGTTCATGTCCCATTTTATTTACTCAAAATGTTCTGTACCACTAAAATTCACATTCACAAGAAAACATTCATGTCAGTGTATCCAATTTACACACAGCTGTTTGATCTGCCTACAAGGAATTAACTGGCCAAGAAACCCTCCAAATAATAATATTAATTGTACTGATATTTTTAAATTGCATTTTATTCTTTTAATGTGTGATGTGTTTTGATATTCTAATACAGTAGTTTAATTCTGTTTTAATGCTCAGCTTTGGTATGTCTTTAATTGTATTGTTCTTTTAAATTGTGAGCCACTTTGAGTCCCAATTTTGGGGGGAAGGAGCTAATTTGTTTATCTGACCATGAATGATTAAAATGATAAAAGAGTTAAAATACACACAATTCCTTTCCTTGAACAACAGAGGATTCATCCGAGAACAAGGTTGCAGTCAGCGGTGTCACATAGTTGGTGCCACCCAGTAAGCGGTAAGGTAATTCATAGTGTCACATACACTCCAGTGACCTCCTCCTAGATCACACTATACATACTTTGTATTTTTCCCCACTAATGTAACTCATAAATCATAAGTTCCATACATTACTGAATGCAATGATAATAGTTGTGAAATTAATGTTCAGAAATTTGAAATTTTATTTTAAAAAACAAAACCCTGGAGCCTCTTCTTTCTCCTCCCACCACTTCTTCACCCCACTCACACCATCTCTTCAGCATTTTAATGAGACATAGGTAAATTAACAGCCTCTTTCCACGAAAAGGCAGATGTTCAGAATCAGTGGTATCACCCCCTCTTAGGGTGTCACCTTGTGCATTCTGAACTCCCCCCCCAAGCACCCCCTAATGATGCCAGTGGTTGCAGTCCTGGGTATTGCACCTAATACTTTATTCTTCTATCATCACCCAGTAAGAGTGGGGTGAAGTTTTCCAGAAAGATACAGTGGTGTTTTCCCAGGACAGACGATGAAGCAGGAAACTATAATATGTTAATTCAATGATTAACAGATTTCAGCACTATGAAATTTATTGTGTGCTACTGTCAATGTCAGCCAACAAGTTAGACGAGAAGTACAGCACAGGAAGATCATTAAAAAAAGTAGAAGGGAATGCTTTGGTTTAGCATGGTACATTTTTTTATCAATCACTAGCACTGGCTGATACAGAGACTCCTAATGTTTACGTGGAATCTCTTTTCCTGTAGTGTGAATACATTGCTCTGTGTCCTAGTTTCTGGAGCACCAGAAAATATGTTGGGTCCATTCTCAATATGACGTCCTACCTTGGGAGAAAGGCAGGATATTTAAACTTGGTTATCAAAGTACCTCTTAACCTTCTCTTCTCTAGGCTAAACATACTCAGCTCCCAAATCTACCCCACATAGGGCATTGTTTCCAGACTTTTCACCATTTTGGTTGCCCTCCTTTGGGCATGTTCCAGCCTGAATTATTCCTCCTGAATTTTGATGCCAGCACTGGACACAGGTGAGGCCTGACTAAAGCAAAACTGCTTTAGTTTTACTGCTAATTCCCTCAATCTAGACACTACACTTCTATTCATGCAGCCTAGAATCACACTGGCTTTTAAACTGCCACATCACATTGCCTGACACATGTTCAGCTCATGGTCTACTATAACTCATAAATCCCTTCCATAGGTTGTCAAGCCAGGTATCACTCATCTTATATCTGTCCAATTCTTTTTTTTTCCCCTGCCTAATGCAGTCCCTTATATTTCTCTGTGTTGAAATTCATTTAGTTTTGGCCCAGCTTTCTAACCTACTAAGGTCATTTTGCATTCTGATCCTGTCATCTGGGGTATTAACAACTCCTCCTTACTTGGTATCATCTGTAAATTTGATAAGATGCCCTCTATTCCATCATCCCAGTCATTGATAAAGATGGTGAATAGCACTGGGTCAAGGACAGAGCCCCAGGACACCCGCTGCCACATCTCCAAAAAAAAAGGAGCCATTGGTGAGCAACCTTTGTGTTTGGTCAGTCAAACAATTACAGAAGGAAATAAAGGGGACTTTTAAATTTCCTTTTCAGGGAAATTTGTAGAAGAGGCAGGATCTTATTGCCCTTCATAAGGCAGATGTCAGTGACCAGAACTGCAGTGATCATGCTGGATTTGTTTGACAAGTATGACTAGAAATCTGACTAGAGAAAGGATAGGGCAGGATCTCCTACTGGAACAAAATACATCATGCTCTGCTAGCTTCTTCATCAGGCAAAATATGTTTACAAAAATCATACAGGAGAAGAAAAGTGATGATGTCAGAATCACAGGCCTACATTTTGGATCAGATGCTGCTTCTGTTGTAGTTAAGCTGCAGTTAAGTTGCAGTGAGATCACTCAAGACTCAAGACCAGGGGTAGGCAACCTTTTTGAGCCGGGGGCTGGGTTGCTGTCCCTCAGACAACTGGGGGGACGAAGCTGGAGGGTGGAGCTTCC
>NC_056525.1:46248667-46281882 GCF_019175285.1 Sceloporus undulatus | reverse complement strand
TCCTCCTTCTGCTCCCCCTCCTCCTCTTCCTCCTCCTCCCCCTCCTCCTCTTCCTCTTCCTTCTTCTCCTCCCCCCTCGTCCATGTGCCACGCAGCCTGGGGGTGGGGCAGAGGAGGCAGAGGAGAAGGAGGTGGGTGGCGCTGGGAGGCGGGGAGGGCCGTGCGGGGCTGCGTGGGGAGGCGGGGAGGGCGGCACAGGGCCACGCGGGGAGGTGGGGAGGGCCGTGCGGGGCCGCATGGGGAGGCCTGTGTGGGGAGGTGGGGAGGGCGGCGCGGGGCTTCCCCCTTTGCCTCTTCTGCCCCAGGCCACACGGCCCTCCACTTCCTCCTCCACGCGGTGGAGGAGGGCAGTGCGGTCGTGCGGCCCAGGAGGAGGAGGCAGCGCCAGGACCAGGCTGGGGCCGGTCCTGCCGCCTCTGCGGGCCGCATCCGGCCCATGGGCCAGGGGTTGCCGACCCCTGCTCAAGACCAACTTAACTACAGTCAGCCCTCCGTTTTCACAGGGGATCCATTCCGCACCCACCCACCCCCGCAAAAACAAAAACTTGCATATATTCAAGCCCCATAGGCTTGATTGGCTGTGCATGCTCGCGAGCAGCTGTGGGCACATGCCTTGGGTGTGCACCCCATTTTAATCCCCTCTGCTTGCTCCTTATGAGTAAGCGAGGGCCATGGATATTAAGACCATGCAAATGGGAGGGGGCAACTGTACAACGAAACTAACACCTGATGCAAAATGTAGGCCTGTGATTCTAACATCATTTTTCTTCTTCTGTATGATTTTTCAAAACATTTTTTGCCTCATAAAAAAGCCAACTGTGGTTTGGAAGTTTGCATGATGTACACTGCACTTTTTAGTTGGTCTAACTAAAGGTATCACTGTATAGATAATTTTGGATTTTGTTGTATTTT
Organism: Sceloporus undulatus; assembly: GCF_019175285.1. Classification (NCBI taxonomy): domain Eukaryota; kingdom Metazoa; phylum Chordata; class Lepidosauria; order Squamata; family Phrynosomatidae; genus Sceloporus; species Sceloporus undulatus. The sequence goes on along the minus strand of NC_056525.1, from coordinate 46,280,970 downwards.
GCTGCATGGTCAGATTCAGATTCAAGCTAATCCTGAATATGTTTTCTGGATCTGAACATCTCTTTCATTTGCCTTCACTGCAGCTACATATCCTTGCTAGCAGCTGCAGAATGTAATCACCCAACTACATGCCAGGATCTCCAAGTGTTCAACCATTAAACAGATGGTGAGTATATGTAGTGGGGGAGTCTTTTTAGAAATAGAAAGAGAGGGAAGAGAAGAGCTAAAGATTTCAAAATGTTATAGAAACAGTGGCCTAGAACACAGAGAAGGGAAGGAACTTCTTAAAACTGCTACTCAGAATGTATTTTTAAACTAGGTATTGTGATATATTACATGCCCAACATATTGGAGGAGAACGGCAGGGGTTTTAGTTTCAACACATCTGGAAGGGCACCAGACAGAGGAAAGATGGTTTACAGATGCTGCATCAAACTACTCAGGTGTTTCTCACCCATTAATAAGATGAGTACTTGAAATGTTGGACTTTGTTTCCCCCTGAGGATCCATTTCAACAAAAATGGGAGACATACGACTTCCTAGATTATGAGACTGCAATTCTGACACAGTGTTTCCACTACTGCCAGTGCTGATTAGCCCTGACAGGAACTACAGCCCTAAGACACCTGAAAAACTGCATAATCCCCAGGCTGAATCTGGGCCCTTCTGTTTCCTTTGGCATCTCCTTTTAGAGCAAGAATGAGCAATATAATTCTGGTATTCAAAATAAAGCCCTGGTGGTGCAGTGGTTAAATGCCTGTACTGCAGCCATTCACTCAAAACCACAAGGTTGCGAGTTCAAGACCAGCAAAAGGGCCCAAGCTCGACTCAGGCTTGCATCCTTCCGAGGAGGGAGCTAAAATGAGTACCCAGACTGTTGGGGGCAAATTAGCTTACTTGCTAATTAGCTTACTTGCTGTTCACCGCCATGATCTTTGGAATAGCGGTATATAAATAAAACAAATTATTATTATTAAATTGCTTGGCACATAATTCTCTTATTGTAAATGCATGTTCTGTTTGACAAATCTTCTGGGGTGGATTCCAGTAAAAAAAAGAAGAAGATCCTACAAGTCTGCACATTCCTGGTCAAAACAGTCACAAGTTTGGGGGCTATAATTATGGATTTTGATATGACTCATGGATAAGTTGAGGACAAAACTTAGGGGCATATAATAAAGGATGTAAAGGATGAAATTTATTGTCTTCATACAGAAATGACTTATTTCTTCTAAACGCAATTCCTCTTGGCACTCCTTTGAGGGGAAGCACCAAAGATGTGCCACCACTGCCATTTTTTCCACTCAAGCATTCAAAAAGGCCAGAAGCAGCATCATGGTGGAAAGAGCAGAGGGGGCTGGTGCTTCTCTTGGGTGCTCCCAAGATGAACTAAGCTCTTACCTTTTGCCACTCTACTCAGAGAAGGAGAAGAGTTAAAATGCTCTACTTACATTGACCCATGGATAAGTCAACCCAGTTTTTTGGGGTCAATTTTTTGACAAAAATGTCAAGACTTATAATAATAATAAAATTTATTTATATTTCCCGCCTCTCCCTGCAGATCGAGGCAGGATTACAAACGGTAAAATCAAACAATACAATTACACAGTACCATACTCCATAAGATCAATAAAAAACATGCGAAGATCCAAGTACAATGCTTAAAATAGCCAAATCGTTGTCTGTTGCTGTACTATTGAATCAGGTGTGGAGAATTCTTTAAGATCAACTATAAAAGATCAGGTGGATAGGCCCGCCAGAAGAGATCCGTCTTAAGTGCCTTCTTAAAGGCTTCTAAGGTGGTGATGAGACGGATCTCTTCCGGTAAGTTCCAAAATGTGGGGACCACTGCTGTGAATGCTTTACGGGAATTTGTAATTAGTCTGATCTTTGTATATTCCAATAAATTCTTTGACTTGAGGAATCTCTTAAATTCTCATGCAAACTGACCTCATCTATGTCTCCTGAACTAACCTAGAGGCTGGAGAGTAATTACCCTGTGGATTATACATTTCTCAGAATTTAACTGTGCAACTCTTGGCTCAAAAATCTGTTCCAAAGTCTGGTTTTAAGATGGAATATGTTTTTGGATATCCATAGTTTGAAGAATTTGTATGTTCATGTTTTGTGATAAAACATATTCAGTAATAAGTATTTTGATACTATTTAAATGCAAATGTGCATGTGGATTTTCTTATGATATAGTATAGATTAATGCAAAAGAAGCTGGAAGGAATTTACAAATGAGAAATTGATCCTCCTTCCCTCCCTCCATCCCTCCCTCCTTCCCTCTCTCTCTGCTTGGCCCCTTCTCCTCTCTGCTAATATGCAGTGTCTTCAAAACATTAGTCCTTGGCTGACTAGGACAGATGATTAGTGTACAGAAAGATGGAAAATAAGCCCCTCACAAAAATTTAATTCATTAGTGCCACCCAAGGAGATGGAAAGAGGTTGAGTAACTACACTCCTGAAACTAAGCTATATAAGCTAAGCTATCAATGAGTGGTAGAAGATAAGTATCAGTGCTCACCAACAAGGCCACTTAACCTGTAATACAACTATGCTCTCACACTCCATACAAATAAGATTTATTGGCACATATATTGCACTGAGGTAAATAGTGGAAAAGAAAGAATGGAAGAGATGGACATAGCATGGGCTCACAGTCACTTGCCCTCTAGGAATCCTTAGCACTTTCCAGCTAAATGAACACAGTATATTAAGAAAGACTCAATATCTGGCTCAAACCCTGAGAAGCTAAATAAGCACACAGACATGATTTGATTCCCTGAAGTTCCACTGTTACATGAAACTGGGATTAAATCCTCTCAAAAGTTTCATGGAACTGAGGATTAAATCAAAAAGTAAATCATCATTCCTGCCCCCTTCACCCTCCAGTCAGCTTTGTGTGCCCCTACCCATGCTCACTGTTTATCCATATTCTTAAAATTGTATCTTCATAATTTGTAAGTCCTAGTCCTTACAATAATGGCTGGAATTTAAAAAAAATAAATACAAAAGTGAAATATTTGGGTGGGGGGAGTCCTCTAAAGTACCTGTTTTTTTCAAAGCACTCCCAAAACATTCAAGGAGGGGAACTTAGATTTTTCTCAATGTTTTCTAGGGCATCTTTATAAACATACTACACAACAAACAGTTTTCAAAGAGATAACCATGTTAATCTGTTTTAGCATAAATAGGAAAAATGAGATAAAAAGATTGGGTGGAGATAAAAGAATCTAGTAGCAACTTTGAGTGATTTATTTTAGTATGAGCTTCTGTGAATATCACACTGTGCTGATGTTATTGCATGTCTTCCCATTCACACCAATTATGGTGACTCTCTTACAGGATTTTCTTGGCAAGATTTATTCTGAGGACCTCTGCCATTGCCTTTCTCTGAGGCTGAGAGGGGGTGACTTACCAGTATTATCCAGTGCGCTTCCATGGCAGAGCAGAGATTCAAATCCTGGTGTCCAGGTGTCCTGGTGTCCTAATTCAACATTCAAATCACTATACCGCATCGTATCTATCAAGCAGTTATTACCCCCAAACACCATGGGTTATAGCCTAAATACCCAAGGTTTGGTGCCTAAATATCCTAAAGGCACCAGATCCTATCTGATCTTGGAAGCTAAGAAGGATCAGCTCTGATTAGTACTCGGATGGGAGACCCCATTGAATACCGGGTGCTGTAGGCTATGTTTCAGAGGATGGCAGTGGCAAAACTACCTCTAAGTATCCCTCGCCTAAGAAAACACTTATGAAATTCATGGGAGACATCATAGGTCAACAGGACTCTTGAAGGTGTGCATGCACGAGCACACACACACATGCAAACGTGCTTCTGGTTTAATATCACTTTATGAGGGCATTTGAAAAAGCAGATTGATATCCATGAAAGCTGATGCTAACATAAATCAGTCTCAGAGTTGTTGCTAGATTCTTCCCACCTCAACCCATTTCCCCCTTATTTTCTAACACAAAACCAGACAATTTTGTTGTATATATTAAGAGTTATATACTCTTATATCAGAGTTCCCCAGAACACTTCCTTTTCTGTTATTTGTCCACAAGTTGCAAAACCAGGACTCCTACATGAATGCCAAGGCTACCACTTAAACTGGTGACTGAAAGATAAGTGTGAATAAAAGAGTTATTAAAAGATGGGGGGGGGGGGTGGAATCTGTAATCCCTGCCATATGGAAGCTGAAGCAAATGGTTTCAGGCTTTGTTGGAAGCCTGAAACCAATGCCTCTCTTACAACTGGCCTTATGTTTCTTTGGGACAACCAGGAATGATGGAGGCCAGAGGCAGCTAACATCATCCCCCACAGCCTCAGCACTGAAAGAGAATCTTGTTGGCAATGTCCTGGTAGGCCATGTGGAAAAGCCCATCTTCTGAGCTGTCAATCAAGCCATCTCAAGTGAAGGATACTGCTCGGTCACTGCATTGCTCCAGAGATCTTGGATGGAGTGGCAGCTGCCATTTCCCCCTAAGGTCCATCTTTCCAGCAACTGAGGTTCTTTCCATCAGAGTAAACACCCCCCTCCTTTTTAGGTCACTGCTTGAGTAGGTCAGTAATAGTCCCCTAGGCTATTTTAGCAAGTCTAGACAAGGTCTGGGGCTGAAGAAGGATGAAGAGGACAAAGCAAGCTTTCTGAATGGGAAAGGAGAGAGCAAGGGGAGGGGTGAAAAGCACTGGCTCTTATAGGTCATGATTTACGCACCCCCTTCCTGTTTTTAAATCAACAGAATAATTAATCAGCTGCTCATTTCCAAAGATATCAGGGCAACCCAACAGGATGAAGGAATATATATGCTTTCATTCATACCTAATTACATCTCACAAACAGAATAGTCTTTGAAAGCAGAGAAAAATGAAGGCTTAGAATGTGTGAGGTGCTTTGGTTGAGTAACATGCACAAGTGAAGTACTGTAAATATAATGATCAAAAGCTGGTGACAGTTTGGAGAAAACAATCAGTAAATGGCAGTCTCATTGTGATAATATTTCAGAAATGTTTTCATAACTAGGTTTTGCATTGGAGCCAATACCTGACCAAAACTCATTAAATCAAAGGAAAGGCTGTAAAAAGATAATTAGGCAAAAGATCTCTGAATAATAACAACAACAATATTTCTTACCCACCTGTCCCCATGGATCAGGGCAGGGAACAACAATAATCACAAACAAACAACATCAGTTAAAAATGAATCAAAACACACATCAATTTAAAAGTACAAATAATATGTAGACATATTTTAAAAATACAAATTTAAAATTCATCATTTAAAACTCACAATTTAAAAATCATCTGGATAAATCTGCCAGAAGAGATTGGTCTTTAAATTCTGACAGCATATTCCAGCTGTTCAATCTCTTCTGGCAGGTCATTCCACAATTTAGAGATGGCTGAAGTAAAAGGTAACAGTTATCATTTGAGTCCTGGATGATTGGAATAAAAGTCTGCCAGAGAACCTGAGTGTAAGGGGTGGATTCTATGGGAGGAGATGATCCTGTAGGTAACCTGGACCCAAAACATGTAGGGCTTTAAAGGTAATCACCAACATTTTGTACCTTGCCCAGAAACTAATCGACAGACAGTGGAGTGATTTTAATATTGGCGTATTATGATCCCTCCTGGATGTGCCAGTAATCAATCTGGCTGCCATGTTTTGAACTAACTGAAGTTTCTGAACTTGGTACAGAGGTAGCCCAATGTATAGCACATTACAATAATCCAGGCTTGAGGTTACCAGTGCATGCACTACCATATTTAGGTCCTCCAGGTCTAGGTAGTGGCGCAACTGGTGTATCAGCTGAAGCTGATGGTAAGCACTCCTGGCCATCACATCTATCTGAGCTGTCATTTGGAGGAACAGATACAGAAACAGCCCCGAGCTGCACACACTGTCTTTCTGGGGCAGTGCAACCCCATCCAGAACTGGTTGGTTGACACACCTCCAAACTCAGGTTAGGACCTTTGACAATTAGTATCTCTATCTTGTCTGGATTCAGCTTTAATTTGTTTTTCCTCATCCAGCCCATTACCTCCTACAGGCATTGATTCAGAGGAGACACACTATTATTAGCTGAGGCTGTATCTTCAACAGTGAGTACCATTATTATGACTATATAAACCACCCTCTTGTTTTATTATAAAAATAGTAAGTCTTCCTCCTTTGGTCATAGACCAGATTCTTAGTGATGTATGTGGCTCTAAGCAAAACAATGGCAGAACTTAATCATGGGTTGGGAGGAGGAAAAAACCAGAAACACAGATGGCAAACTAAGTCCCAGATGGATTGCGTGCAGTATGAATGCATGCGTAGAGGACAAAAGTCACTGTAGTTAGTAGTCTAAGCAAATCATTTGTTCATTCAGAATACCTGTGAGAGTTGCAGTAGAGACATCTGCTTGCTAAAATTTAAATATTTCCACACAACCTCTCAGTCAGAAAATCTTAATGTTCAAGAAATGTAAATGAAGGTTTATTTGTCTGAAACAAAACAAATATCTCAACCCAGTTTCCTGCAAGTGAGTTCTTAAAAAAAGAAAGAAAGAAAGAAACTGCTAGTGATTGCAAATCTCTGGTGGTTTCAGAAAAGAAGCTAAATGACTGCACTGCTTGTGTCTTGTGCATGCCCTTTCCTGATATAATAAAGCATTTCAGACATGGCAAGTTTTTGCTATGAGAAATCTTTTTTTAGTTACCAGTTACATGGTAAAGTCTCTTAATGAACTGTTTGGTGACTAATAAGTATTAAACATTAGTATTCCATTTTAGAGAGCCAGTGTGGTGTAGTAGTTTGAATGTTGGAATACAACTCTGGAGATCAGGGTTTGATTCCCCCACTCAGCCATGGAAACCCACTACGTGATCTTAGATGAGTTACACATTCTCAGCCCAAGAAAACCCTGTGATAGGCTCACCTTAGTGTTGCCATAAGTTAGAACAACTTGAAGGCACACAACAACAACAAATTCCATTGTAAGAGTGCTGAAGAAAAGATGACAATTTTTCAGACTCAGAGATCAGATGTTGTTCTCATTTAAACCAAACCAAGTCTATTTAAGACAAGTTCATCCCTTTAAAGCAGCACATGAAATAATCAAGAATACATTATGATCACTGCACCCTCACTTTAGCTTATGATGCAGCATGTGTTGGTTCCTGGAGGGAGAGAAGTCATCTTCTTTGATGATCTATCCAATGCATTTCCCCCACCTACTGCCCTAAATGGTCAGATGAAAAGCAGGACTGTCAGGCAGCCAGCTTGGACAGTCTGATTAACACTGCACCATTTGTATCTGCACCAACAACTGCAAGAACATATGGAGGGGGTGGCCTTCTTCCCACTGGGAAAAGCACCAATACTAACAAGTCTTCCGGCTTGTGAGAGTCCTTGTTTTGCAAACTCAGCTTGTCTGAAGTAAAGAAAGAAGCAAAATAGATGAAGAAATGGGAAGAAAAAGAGAGAACAAGGAATACACTGTCCTCTTCTTCAAAAGCCTAGCTAGCCACCACTTTTAACAGAAAGAGGCTTGACAAATCCTGGCCCAGGTGTTAGATTCCCAGTGAACTACATGGAAATAGGGAATAGTCACATCTCTGCAATTTCATATATATGTTTATTAGCCACGTTTCCACTTGTGGGATTTATTAACACACAACATGTAGCATGGTGACTTATAATTTTGCTACCATGCTGCAAGTAATTCTAATGCTGAACTCAGAGCCACGAATACAGGGACGTAGCCAAGGGGGGGGGGGTTCTTGGGGTCCGGACCCCCCCTTCCATTAGAAAAATGAATGGTGCGTGCTGCTGCACCGCTACTCCCAAGCCCCGTTATAATGGTGGCATTTAGGCTGGACCCCCCCCTTCCTAAAATCCTGACTATGTCCCTGACGAATACCACCAAAGTTGTCCTGTACTTTTTTGTAGACCATGTCTTTAGAGCAGGAGTGGGCAATGATTGCCTTCCAGATTTTTATTTTTTGCTTGCAACTCCCATAATCTGTCATCAATGGCTAATGTTAGTTGTATGTCAAAAACTATCAAAAACCACTACTGCCCAGCCCTACTTCACAGGCACCTTTAATTGTAGGATATTCTGCTCCTTGACTCTATTTATGTCCTCAACTTGAGAACTTCAAATCCTCCAACATTTCATAGATGAAAACTGGGACACATATGACTGAGCAACGTAACAGTGTGGTCAAAAGGGCATGGCCAGGAGACAAGAGAGAGAGAGAAAAAAAGTTATCAATGGGGAAAGACATGCAAAATTCCTATTTTATGAAGAGAAAACCTAGAAAAGCAAAAAGGGTCCTTCTCTCCCACCTACTCAATTAATTGAGCATAAATTATTTTTCCATTTTAAACTCAGTTTGCAGCAACTGAAGTAAACAAGAACAAAGGAGCAAATTGGAGAGAGGGGAAGGAAACGGAGACATTTTAAAAGCAACTGAGAAAATTGATTGAGACTATTCCTATTTAACTGAGACAGAAGTTAAACAAGTTTGAGAGTTGAAAAGTCTAGGAGATAAAAGTTCCACAGGAATATGTATCTCACTCCTTCAGACAAAGGAATGGGGAAAGCAGACAGTTCCTGACTCCTTCATGGCTTCATTCCCATTCTCCAAAAACCTGGAAAAACAACCTTGACCCTGATTCCTCTCTTGCCAAAGTTGTACTTCTTATGGCTGCTTGTTTAACATGTTGACAGAGTTGAGCAGGGTGTACAGATAAAAGAATAAGCTGAAGACTTTGAGAAGTATGGACTATGGAATTATATTATTAGGAGAAACACAAACTTAAATCCAATGTTTAGTCCCAACTAGAGCTGACTCACTGAAACAATGGGATTTCCACAATTGGTGAAGTTTTCTTCAATTGATTCAGGGGGTCTAGTATAGCTCTGATCAGCAATAGGATTTAGAGCAAAGTATTTCTTCCTATTATTCCCTTCCTTGGTCAGGATTTGTTGGCATGATTTTTCTTACCAATTAGCTAAGTATAAATAGTCCTCCTTCACTTTTAACAGAGGATTGAATATCTTGTTGTTTGTTGTTGTCGTCTGCCTTCAAGTTGTTTCTGATTTATGGCAATCCTAAGGTGAACCTATTAAAAGTTCAACCTATCAAAGGTTTCTTAAGATTTGTTCAGAGGAGGGTTGCCGTAGGTTCACTGTAGAGTTCCGATGTAAGTCAGAAATGACTTGAGGCTGAGAGAGTGTGACTTGCACAAGGTTACCCAGTGAGTTTCCATGATTTGAACACTGGTTTCCAAGAGCCTAGTCCAACACTCAAACCATTACCCCACACTGGCTCTCAGGCCATCATGACACACTTATTGGTATCTCCAGCACTCTTCTCCAGCATCACATTTCAAATGAGTTCTGTCTGCTTTCTTTATTGTTCAACTCTCACATCCATACATGGTGATGAGGAATACAATGGTTTGGACAAGCCTAACTTTAATATTCAGTGTTATGTCTCTGCATTTTAGGAACTTATCTAGTTCTTTCATAGCTGTCCTTCCCAGTCCTAGTCTTCTTCTTGACTGCAGATAATACAGAACAATTTCAAAACAATTTTGAAAGATAACAAATATTCAAAAGCTGTTCAACAATAAGAGAGAAAATAATAATTACCATCAGCTAGGGAAAGCCTGCCCAAACATCAGATACATTAACATGGAGTAACTACTACACTCTGCCTCCATACTAGCAAAATGCTAGTATGGATCCATTGTTTCTATAAGCATGCCATGAAAACAAAAAAGAAATCTATCCCTTTATCATCATTTATCCAGTTCTATATGTATACTCCAAGGCCCCAAATACATGTTGAGAGATATGCATTGATATTTATAATGCACAACTAAAATTGTCCAAAGTATTTATTTCCCTAAATTATATAACATTCTTCAGATATAAACATTTCCAGGGTGATTAACAGATAAATAAGAGGGGGGGGGGCCTTGTGGACACCAATACCATCACTTTTTCTAGCTGGAGAATTCTAATAACACCCATTGCTCTGATTAATACGTTGTGGGTGGCCAAGTTTCCTTTTCTACTATAAAGCCACATAAGCACGCACATTGAAACTTGGTACATTGTCAGCCAATTGCATTGTAGAACACATATTATCCATAAGACAATTTCACAAGTGCAAGTTTTGATCTGCCACATGACCTTTTTTATTTTAAGTCAGCACCTTTAGATTTCAGAAACTAACATCACTTGTTGCAAGTGTCTCTGAACTAAGAAGCATGCCTGATTTTACATGTATATATTAGACTTAGAGGAAACAACTCAGGTCTACAACACAATATGAGCATTCTTCTATCCCTTTTCATACTAACTGTATATAGTCTAAACAACACACACAAATAAAGAGATAATTTTCTTCAGCTTGCCAGCTTACAATTCTACTACTGCTGAATTATGTAACAATTCCCCTGCCAATTTAATGCAAAGGTAGGCAACTGTGGCCCTTCTGCGTTGTTGGGATTCAGTTCCTATAAACTCTCAGCATTAGGTACGCTGCTGGAAGGTACAGTCCATGAACATCTGGGCATTCATAGCCCTGCTTTAATTAAATGTGACTGCACCCATTACCAGACTTCTAAAGGGCTATAATTTTCAGAAGATAAGCTGTTTTTGGCATTTTGGCATCTAACTGGATTGGAATGGTTGCTTGCTTTAAAGGAGTAAGTGACCTTTGCCTCATAGCTTAGAAATGTCGTTTTTTGGACTACAGTATCCAGAATCTCTTGTCCTTCTTAGGAAAGTTAAGAGATTCTGGGAACAAAAATCAAATAAAGGGCCTTGTTTTATACTCAATTGGTTTTCCAAGGAATTACACAACATTCTTCCTAAGGGGGAACAACTGAGCTAAGGAAGAACATTGTTTTATACTATAGGCAAAGCTGTTAACCAGTAGATGTAATGATCCTTGACTCTGTGACACCACTATGATCACATCTGGAAAATCACTTTGCTGATCACCTCAGTAATAGGCAGACAGCTGGGAACTAGCTAGAGAATATCTGAGAGGGGGGAAATGATTATTGGAAAGGATGCTCTAGTTAGCATCCAAGAACTAAAATGAGAGAAAGGAATGCTAGAATCGACAAATATCAGAAGTTAATGACAAGAGGAGGGAATGACTCTTCAGGATGGGGGGTGAGGTGGGATCACTACAATGAACCAGCAAGGAAAGAACAGCTGTGGATCTAACATAAGAAAGAGTGGTGGGCATCTTACAGATATTCTTCTGGGAATGGCATACCACATTCAATTATTCATAGAGTAAGCAAGGACAAAACATAAGGGCCAAGTGTAATCATACATCTAATGATTAATTCAGTTCAGAAATATAATGTAAGACAATATGAGATTTGCTTATCCTGGAGAGGCTGCATAAGCTTCAAAATCTTAGAACTGCTGTCAGACACCTGACACAATGGGTAGACTTGGTGCCATTTTGGAAGTGTTTTCCTAATTAGGATAAGGGTGGGAAATGATCAAAAGTGGCAGGAAAGCAAATTTAATGAGTGTGAGGAATCAGCAACTTTTACAGAATGAGATTACAGCTCCACCTTTTCTCTTTGGCCCTCCAAGTGCTGATGGACTGCAACTCCTAAACTCAAGGTTGAGTTGTTGATCAACAACATTTGGAGACACACAGGTTCCTCATTCTTATTATAATAAAAGCTTTTAGCTCAGTCTGATGCCTCCATTGGCTCCTTACTAAAGGAAATGTCTCCATTAAACCCAGCAGCTGAAAGCAGTCAGAGTGGGGTGACATCTCATCTCTCTAAAGGGCTGAAACTCATTAGGGCTTGCAGTAGTTATGCCTGGCCCCAGGCCACAAATATCTGTGGTTTGTGCTTAAACTTCATCTAAATCATCTCTTTGATGATCCTGAACAAAGTAACATTGAGGGAATTTTGTTTTAAGCACCACATCAAATTCTAGAGGGTTTGCTTACAAGGCACTAAAGTGAAAAGCAACAAGAGGTTTGGCAAGGCAGAAGGTAAAGTCCCAAAAAGGTTCCCAAAAACATGGGGGGGGGCATGCCATGAGGAGTAGCAAAGTTATTTTGGCAGCTCTGCAGGGAACATAAACTCCTCCCCACTTCCCTGCTTCCATCCTTTCCTTGACCTCACAATCACTCCAATGAGGGGGAGTCAGTCGTCTGCCTCATTACATGTCTGTGGTTTGAAGCAGTTCTGAGTAAGCCAAACTAATCTAACCCGCAAATCCTATGGCGGCAAGGTAAGGAGAATATCATCGAAATAAGCATTTGAGGGTGAGAGCAAGAAAGGGGAGGCTGCATTTTTCGAGGAAAAAAATAATTCCCTGGAAGGTAGGAATCCAAAGAGATCAGACTTTTCACAATGGAGGTTGATGTAGATATGGCAAACCATTAGGATCCTTTACAATGCTTTCCCAACTGATGGCTCCATAGAGCCTTGTATAAATAGCATAAACATATAAGATTATGCAGTGTTCTGTTTAAAAATGCAACAAATTTATTTACCATAAAGAGCCAAAGTTGACCTTTTTACATGGAGGTTGCTTGTACTGAGATACAGACTCTTGTGTGTGACTTCTGGGTGACTGGAGCCATTTACTGGACTTCTACATATTGCCTGCCTTCTTAATCTTCAAGCCATGTAGGTGGGGAAAAAGAGACTCAGGGGCATCACATGTTATTTCATATGACCCAGAGGGGGAAAAGTCTGGCTTTGAATGAAACCAGATGGTCCAGGAATTAGAATAAGCAAGGCCTAATATTTGGCTCTGGATCTCTCCCTATGCTGATCCTAAATACTCTTCTGACTGAAATAGCAGTAGATTCCTTGTTTCCAAGAAAAGCTTTGGAGATTGAAACATTTCAAGTTCTATAGTTTTTGTGGGTTTCTCTTGGCTGCACCAGAGAATTTGGATATTGCTAGTCATGGTGACCTTACAGCGACTAGACTTACAATAGCAGGTTAACATAGGAGAAAAGTTCTGTAGTGCAGATAATGGGGATTATCTGTTGCTTCTGTAAACAGGCAGAAAAGAGAAGATTTGTACACATGCGGGGAAATCCCTCACAGCATCAAACTGTCTCCTTTACACCACTGCATACAACTGCCAATGTACATTCTTATGACAAAATATGACAAAAAGGCAACATACCCAACTGCAATCCCGTTACTGTCTAGCACACATTTCCATCAAAGCACTACTGTCAGCCTGTAAACGGCAATGGAATTGAACCTAAAGTTTCAGGAAGATGAATTATCAAGGGGTAGATTGGCCCTTCGGAAGAACAGGAAAATGTAATGTACAAGCTCAGTCTTTTAGGCTGCCTATTTTTCCCTACCGTATATTTGCTTTTTCTCATGTCAAAGCAAAGAGCAGATCCCACACAGCTCTGCCTGGCTTAACAGGCTGTTCCTTAATGAAGACCAACTGTGAGGAAAGTGTTGACTCAGCCTTTTGTTGCCTGGCCACGTTTTGCTAAGGTTATAGCCACCCACTCACTATCCCCACCCAGGTAGACTATGAGTATAACCAGAGTTTGGAAAAATTACTTTGGAGGACTCCAAGCTCCAGATTTCTCCATCTACTTCTGCTAAAGGCCATGCTCAGCAGGAGATTCTAAGACTTGTAGTCTAAAAGCTAACTTTTTCTAAACTATAGCCAAACTCGGGGCTAAGACATGGAAAGTAAGGAACTCAAATGGGGATACCAGTGCCTTTTTCTTCCAGTTCCTTTCTCAGGCTAGTTTAAACCAATAAAATCAAAGACATCACAAAATAACCATCCTTGTTTGACCAAGAGGAATTTTAGCTTCTACTCAGCAAAAGAGTAAAAAGAAAAAAGAAATGAACTCTCATGGATATGAATACAGATTTTCAAATGCAATACATTGTGATATCAAAGCTGCAGCTTATTAAGCATATTTATACAGTTGTATGGGAATGAGATAGAATATACCAAGACGTGGAAAGATACAAACCATGGCCCCTGCCCTAAAACTTCAAAAGACTCGCTGAGGTGATAAAAGACTGATATCCATGAACACTCAGGCTAAAATATAAATCAGTTAATCTTAAAAGACACTGTTAAATTTATTTATTTTTTTGTCCCCCTCCCCTTTTCCTTTTAATGCTGCAATAGACAAACATGGGTCGTTCTCTGAAAGCATATGGCTTCTTTCTCCAGCTTTCTTACACTCTGAACCCACTGCAGTCCTCGTAACATACAGATGTACATTTTGTTGTGAAGACTACCAGTTTTTTTTTAAAAAAAAATCCTGGGTAGTCATTGTCTTTCTATGATTCTCTCCCAACTACTGTACCCGTCTTCTGTTTTTGCAACTGCCTCAGAACAGTGTCAATAGCAGTAATTCAGTGCAATAGATGACAAGGTTACTGTACCATCACTGTTTCCAAATAACAGTGTTACTCATTATGAAAGCTGCTTTGTATCAAATTAGACTATTAGTCCATGATGTAGCATGGAGCTGTCAATTCTGACTGGCAGCAGTCCTCCAGGGCCTCAGTAGATGTCTTTTCCACCACTCACTGCTTGACCCATCTAACTAGAAATACCAGGGATACAAATCTGACATCTTCTGAATTAAAAGCATATGTTCTGCCACTGAGCTAAATATCCAGTTTTCTTCATATCTAGTTGGTCATTAGAAAAATAAAACAGTCAAGAACTGCAAGAAAGAAAGCAGTCAAAAATAGCAAGCACTCTGGAACACAAAATCACAGTAATGGTAGATTTAACTGTGAAAAGTGAATGTCATTGCAGTCCCATACAGGCCCTTTGGGGATTATTTTATTGGTTAACATGTTACACTTTCCTTTCCTTGCTAACAGAACACATGCACAAATCTCTGCTTTACTAATCCAAGATCTCCCTCCCTCCCTTCCTCTGTAAATACAGCTCTATCCCAAATCACAACACTACTTTTCTGCTTAATTTTCCCCCTCTAGGTTGGAAGCAAAGTCAGTTATTGCAAGGATTTGTGATGATATATAATTTGCTTGGACTCAGAGCTCCTATTCAGCCTGATACAGCAGACTACATTTAATCAAGACAAATGCTTCTCTTCCAGCTACTTCAAGGGAAATTTTTAAAAGGGAATAAAGGGCCACACCCTACTTTTTGTCATTTAATTGAGGATTCTTTCCAACAATATATAAGGTACTAGACCTGGTGCACATTAAGAACCAAGTTAGCTGACATGACATAGTTTATGCCTAGGTGAGAACTTAGAAATTAGTCCATCCTTCCCCTAATTTGCCTCTGCAACTATCTTGTAAAGGATTTGGGGTTTTTTGCAAGACACAAACAAACAAACAAACAGCTTCATTTATATACCACTTCATACCGAACTAGCAGTGTCTAAGCAATTTACAACTGTAAGCTAATAGCCCCCAACAATCTGGGTACTCATTTTAGCGACTTCGGAAGAGTGCAAGCCTGAGTCGAGCATGAGCCCTTTTGCTGGTATTGAACTCGCAACCTTATGGTTTTGAGTGAGTGGCTCCAGTGCAGGCATTTAACCACTGTGCCACCAGGGCTCCTTCAAAGCAAACAGTTCCTTCAAAGCAAACAGCAAGGTGCATGAGACAGTAAAACAGAGTTTTAAACCAAATAAACTTAATTTATGAATAAAAAGAGTTGAGAATAGGAGGTAGAGGATAAGTTTATTTTGAGCCAGGACAGGACTTCAGAGGATCTGGTTTCAAAAGTTCTTGAATTGGAGCAATTCTTAAACCCACCCATCAACTACAATTCTAAATGATGGTGCCACCATTAGACTGAATCTCCAGCACATGTTCCTCAGAAACAGTGTTACTTGTGCCTACAAACTGGACATTTTTATATGCTGGGCTGGCAAATGGATATTGATTAAAATAGGTTTGTGGATGAGATGTTACACTCCAAATACATATTTTGAAAATTTATCTTGTCTGTTTAGAAAAGGTTGAGACACTCCTAATCCTTATTAAAAGCGTCTACATGAGGGCTTAATATAGATTAAGTACAAGCTAATTAATCCTGAGGGGGAAAACATCCAGACCTACACAATTCAGTGAAGAAACATTTACTAATGCTAAATCCTTCAAATGGCTATACATAAACACACACACTGATTTCTCTAGTGTTGCCATATAGCAGCCATATACCAGAGTCTCAAATTCTTCATTGTTCGTATTCATCGATCCAGACAGTACTATACTGGCAGACTAATTCGATATTATATTTAGGGAACAATGACAAGACTGCAAACTGAGACAGAAAGACCACTTAACAAATTTATTCCGAAATTTTGGGTCACTTGAGAATTATTTAAGCACACCTTATTGTGAAACCACCTGACTGGAAGTTTTCTAACATTCTTGGGCAGCTAAGGGCACAACTGAGAAGCCTTTAGATATCGTAGGCATATAAAGTAAATGTTAGTATTCCTGTCCATAAATATAAATGCATACATGAACATTCACACATATATCACCACTGATTCAAACATTAAAACTTGATTTGGATAAGCAAGACTTCCTGTTGGACCCTCCACGCTGTCAGAGTGCAACTCCCATTATATCTCACCACTGACTATGCTGGCTCTAGCTGATTGGAGTAGCAGTCCAACAACATCAGGAGGGTTACATACTCTCCCCTCCCCCCCATGCTGGAAATGCAACTCTGAAAATGTCCTGGGCACAAGTGTACTGAACTCCAAGGTTGTGTTTGCTTCAGACACGTACCAATAAATGAGTTATAAGACATTACTTGAGATAGAACAGGCTGCACTACCTCCATCTGCTCTTTCTTCCAGGTTCTTTTCCTCAGTTTATTCTTCCTAGACAGCTCACACTATTCTGTTTGGGGAAGTCAGTAAAGTTGATGGGGGGGGGGTAGCTGTTTCAGGAAATTGGTCTTTCCTGAAAAGCAAGGAAATGTGGAAGATCTAGGAACTAGGCAGTCTGAAGGCAGAAGTGCTATTAACTGAAGTGCCTTGAACAGGCCTGTTGAAAGCTTTGTAGAGGATAAGGTTACAATCTCATTTAAAGCTACAACAATGGTCACTCTTGCTGATCAGTGGGCATGCCAAGTTCATGAGGAGTCTAGCTATTGAAGGCTGAAGTGGGCTTGAATGAAAAAGACCACAAAGTACTCAAGGAGAGGTTATAAGTGGCTACGGCAAACAGAGCTCTATGAGCATACAAAACGAACAGACGTAAGAACAACTACTTCATACACATCCCCGCTGCTCATTTCTGTGATCCACCAGCCATTATGTGTAGTCTTCCATCTTCCTGTGTTCCACTCAACTCTTCCAATACCCCCAACTCTATATAAGTGATTCACATATTTTTCTCTCTCTTATCCTCCCACTGTGATAGTCATGATACTTACTTCAAAATAAAGCCTTTTGATTTTAACTCTTTGCATGTTTTAATGTTAATTTTAGATTTAATTAGATGATTTTAATTTTTAAAAATCCTTACCATAAAGTTTTTAAAATGTTTTTACCTTGTGAACCACCTTGGGTCCCCTTTCTGGGAGAAAGGCAGCTTAACAATGAAGTAACTACACCAACAACAGAAAGGCTGTTTTGTTCTGTGAGAATTTTTAAAAACTTTCCTTCCCTAAATTGTGACAGGTCTCTACTAAAATGCACAAAATCAATGATGAAACAATGGCCAGACACTGCTTCTCCTTGATCCTGTCTACAATTATCTCTAAAGAGCCTTCTCAGGCCAATTCACTCCAGAGGACATCGGAATACCAAGCATGCTTCAATTCCCTACATGTTGGAGAGCAAACTGCTTCAGTTCCTCTTACTGCCTCCCAGAAAATGAAGTGAGGGGCCATGGAGCTCAGGCAATCTGAACATTGCCTTTGAAAAAGTTTAACACAGAGGAGCCTCAAACAGTGGCAACCAAAAAGGAAGGCCACAGAATCAATTCACATACAAAGGTTGCACTGAACAAACTGAGAAATAAACCCCTCGCCTTCTACAGTGGCTTCTTCTAAAGGAGCAGGAAAAGCCAAAGGTTTCTGAATCTGCTTAATTATTTTTCTGAAAGTATAGGGAACAAATGACAAATCCAGCTCTCTGACCAGCATATTCATACGCTGCTTAACATTAAATTGTGTGTACACACAATGAATTGTAACAGCTAGAGTGGTGTAGTGCTTTCAGTGCTGAATTATGATTCTCGAGACTAGAGTTTGAATTTCTACTTAGCCATGGAAACCCACTGGGTAACCTTGGGCAAGTCATACACTCTCAGCCTCAGTGTAAAGCAAAGGCAAACTCCTCTGAGCAAATCTTTCCTAGAAAATTCCACAATAGTTTTGACTTAGGGTCTGCATTAAGTTAGAAATTACTTGAAGGCACACAATAACAACAACCCACAAAATCACACAATTATTATTTGCTGAATTACCCACTAAAATATTCAACATACTATTATAAGAACCGCAGCTTGTGGAAGTTTTTAAAGCATCCAGTCAAACATTAAATCAACAGCATAAGCCTAACCTCCTAGTTGTGCTGCTATGATCACTTGGTAGGGGTGCTGTCTTTTTTTCATTTGCATAATGGACAAAACTCCAGCAAATAGCTCCTGCCCCCAATATGGTTGTATTGCCACACTGGAAAAGAAGTACAGCTGTTGGATTCCTGGTTAACATGTAACTGATAAAAGTACAACACAAAAGCTTTTTTTTTGGGGGGGGGTGCTATATCATTTTGCTAATGAACAAATATATATTTTTTTTAAAAATCCTATCTAACTAGACAATCACTGTTCTCCATAAACCTAAAAGCAGAATGTAGACATCCAGAAGCAGTATATCTTGAATTGTGATTTAGGGGTCAAATGAGAGACAATTACATTTGATTCATCTTTAGTTTGTGCATAATATTTGTTATTTCAAAATTACTTCTTACTTTGGCTTGCTCAGCAAATCTTCTGGCATTGGTCATGCTTAGTGATAGTTAGGTTTAATATACAATGCTGTCTAAGAATAGTACTGAGCTCTAAAAGTCAGCTACCCTTTCCAAGCACAAACCCACGAATTACTGTAGAAGTCAGATCCTCACTTTTTTCTTTACTTTTTTTCCAAGACAGCCTCAATATGGGTTTAGTTTCTTAGCCAAGGTCCTCTTAGTCTCACTTCACTATGTTGGCCAAATCTAAACCAGAAAGAGTTTCTTGCCTGACCCTATTTATTCACAAATGTTCACACATCTTTGAGAAACAAGACAGAACATAAGAAAATAAATACAGTATACTGCAAATCTGGAATGCCTGGCAGAATCTGGCAACAGCTCAAAAGAATCTGCGAGTAAGTATATTTACTTAGTAAATATGGATCCTGCCTTTTCACCAAACTGGTGATTAAGGTAACTCACAATAATAAATAAAAACATTAAAGGCAAGCAAACATCAGTAAAACCAATGAAAGTAATAGCTAGTTGAGTAAAGGGTAACATTTGAAATGGCCACATTAACAGCCAATGTATGAAGCCAAAAGGTTGTGTGACTGTTAACATCTTTTTCTGATGACTAAAATCATCTCCTCCTTACATGAGAGGGGAGGTACCATAGCTCACCAAGGACAGCATATGTTTGAATACAGAAAGTATCAAGTTCAGTGTGACAAATGAATAAGGTAGCATGACTGGGGAATAGGACTGAGAAAAAGGACTTGAGTTCCTGAAGATCTGCCAGTCACACTAGACAGCACTGAAGTAATGGACCACTGTCCTATCCAGTATGACAATTTCATGTAATTACAGCTCCCTTCTCTTAGCTTGGGATATCTGTGGAACCATTAAATGGTGAAGCTCTAACCAAAAGAGTGTATGAGAGTTTCACTTGAACCACTTTAGATACACTCAAGAGTGCACTTGCCTACATACTGAGATAGCATTACAGCTCAGTGAAAAAAAATCCCTCCAACAGGTTTATTAAGATGCATGTATATGGCATGCAATCTACAGAAAATTTACATAAATTCAATATAGATGACAAAGAAATAGAAATAATAAAAGTATCGTGTCTAGATCAAGAGAAGTAATAGTGCCACTGTATTCTGCTCTGGTCAGGCCCCACCTGGAATATTGTGTCCAGTTCTGGGCACCACAATTCAAAAAGGACATTGAAAAACTGGAGCGTGTCCAAGAGGAGGGTGACTAAAATGGTGAAAGGTCTGGAAACCATGCCCTATGAGGAACGACTCAGGGAGCTGGGGATGTTTAGCCTGGAGAAGAGAAGGTTAAGAGGGGATATGATAGCCCTGTTTAAATATTTGAAGGGATGTCATATTGAGGAGGTAACAAGCTTGTTTTCTGCTGCTCCAGAGAACAGAACCCGGAACAATGGATGCAAGCTCCAGGAAAAGAGATTCCACCTCAACATTAGGAGGAACTTCCTGACAGTAAGGGCTGTTCAACAGTGGAATGCACTCCCTTGGAGTGTAGTGGAGTCTCCTTCCTTAGAGGTTTTTAAGCAGAGGCTGGATGGCCATCTGTTGGGAATGCTTTGTTTTGGATTTCCTGCATGGCAGGGGGTTGGACTGGATGGCCCTTGCAGTCTCTTCCAACTCTATGATTCTAATAAAGGAGTTCTCCTAACTTGGATCAATCATTGACCGTAACAGAAACTGCAGTCAAGAAATCAGAAGACTGACATTGGGAAGGGCAGCTATGAAGGAACTAGTCAAGATTCTAAAGTGCAAAGAAATAAAACTGAATACTAAACTTAGGATCGTCCAAGCTACTGTGTTCCCCACCACCATGTATAGATGTGAAAGCTGGACAGTGAAGAAGGCTGACAGAAGGAGAATCAACTCATTTGAGAAGTGGTGCTGGGAAAGAGTGCTGAAGATACTGTGGGTGGTCAAAAAGACAAACGTATGGGTCCCAGAACTGATCAAGCGTGAACTTTCCCTAGTAGCCAAGATGACCAAACTGAGTCTGTTATGTTTCAGACAGAAGGAAAAACTCATTAGAAAAGTCAATAATGCTAGGAAAGGTGGAGAACAATAGAAATTGAGGACAGGGGATCTTGGAGGTGTTTGACAACAACAAATATAATCAGGAGGAGAGTTTCTGGATGAGTTTCGCACTGATGGCAATAGCATTCACATTATGATATCTCTGAGTTTGGTATTAATTTGATATAAATTAGGTTCGGGGGTTGAGAGTTCAATGTTGGATGCTAGCTCTTGGTGCACCTCAGCTGATTTCTTCTTCTCCTTTATTTTCTCTACCTCTTCCTCCTCCCCCCCCCCCCCTACCTTGTACCCACATCCCCCTTTGCACCCATATCAGTTCTGCCAATGTTCCATGCAATTTTCAGTACTATTAATCATAGTAAATTTCCACAGTGTATGGCTGAACTGGGATTTGAAGGCACAGTTGTTTCTGCCCTTGAAGTACCTGAAAATGAGGTGTGTCGACTGCTGTATGATAATGTCCCTTGTGGTTCCATCCTCTTTCATGTGTTACTTAACATCTACATCAGTGATGGCAGAATAAATTGCCCTCTGGATGTTAACTGGACATCAGAATTCCTATCTTCCTTCACCATTAGCTGAAAGAAAAGGTGACTTGGAAATTCATTGTAGCCCTGACTACACTATTTGGGGGAAAGTACAAGGTCAGAGTGTTGAGCTGGATGCTAAGCCCAGGTTCAAAGTGTTGTCCAGTTGTAGTAAATTCTGGCCATGGCGTAGCCTACCTTACAGGATTATATAGATAACAATAATGATTTGAGAATGCTTTCAGGTGGACAGCTCCTATAACTATCAATCAAAACACCCAATGCAGCTATTCCATCACTCTCTCTTTCCCACCCCTACTTAATTTTTTTTGTAAAGGAAAAAAAAAGACATATTTTCACAGGATTTCCCCATGAATGATTTGTTGCTGGTTATTCCCTGGTCATTCCCAGGATAAAGGTGCTTTAATTGTGATGTCATGTGTAAATCTTAATTATGATTGCACAATTTTAACGGAATAATCACTGTTTATACCCAATTTCCCTCTGATTTCCCCATGTGATAAAGTCCATAGAGTTGGAAAGGATCACAAGGTCAACCTTGTCAAACCTCTGCCATGCAGGAATACACAACTAAAGAACTCCCAAAAGACACCCTTCCAGTCTCTGTTTAAAGACGCCCAAAGAAGGAAAGTCCACCAACTTCTGAGAAAGTCTAGTCCACTGTCACACAACTGTTACAATTAAGAATATATTTACAATGTTTAGGTATAATCCCTTTCTTGTAAATTGTTAATACATTTGGGGTCCTTGTCAAACTTCATGTTTAAAGCAAACTGCATGACAAAAACCTAATCTAGAAACACCCTGAGACTTTGCACAAAACACAGATGTGATTTTTTAAAAAGTCTTTTTTAAGAAGCAGCCTCAAACTTCAGATACACAGTGTAGGGCAGTTCTAAACTCCAAAAGAAACTGGACTAGGTCACCAAGCACTTTAGGTCAAAAATGCATGAGGTTCTTTCCCAGAAATACTGCCCACCTGGGAGCAATAGTTCTCCTTCTTAAAGGAAACCTAGGTCAAATATTTCTCCAGTGTATCCAGTTTCCACGTCCTCCCACAGACTCCCATTTCCTTGTGGAAAGAAAAAGATTTCAGCTACTCTGCAGACAGAGGATGGATACGATCACGGCCTCTCTGAATGGAATGCAGCTACATGCTCAGCTAGAAAAACCTTGGACATCTGGTTGTAAGATTTTCACAGAGAACAGCTGACTGTTTTAATACAATTCACACAGCTTTTACTCAATGTTCAAAAGCTTTGGTACATTATTAGACAAAAATGTATGATGACCAGAAAGCCCCAGCCTCACCCCACAGCCTGCTCCTACTGTCCAGAAAATCAACTCCAGGGATATTTAGTGAACAAAGGGTCCAAATAAGCAATACTTGTCAAGTCAAGAAGGAAAAACAAAGCAACATACTTGATATCTGCTGGGATTTGGTTCCAGCTTCTGCCCTCCCCCCACCCCTATGGATACCAAATTCTGTGGGTGATCAGTGCCATTAACACAATTGCATAGCAAAATGGTGTCCCTTATATAAAAGGATGCATTCAACATTTTGCTGGGGTAAAAGGGAATTTTTGTTTTCCTGTTAATCTCTGTTGGGGGTTGTGAGGATCATCCAAGCCATCATATTCCCCATTGCTATGTACTGGTGAGGGTATTGGTGAGAACTGGTCAGTGAAGAAAGTCAACAGAAAGAAAGAAAAACTCATTTGACATGTAATGCTGGAGAAGAGTGCTGAGAATGGACAGCCAAGAAGACAAACAAATGGGTTATTAGAACAGAACAAACCTAAACTCTCTCTGGAATCCAGGATGACTGAGGAGGTCCTGCTTTGGCCACATCATGATGTTTATCACACTATACAGAGCCTGAGAATTCTAAATACCCCTCCTTAAAACTGCCAATCCCAGAATGCAACAGGAGGCAGCTAGAGCAGTCAAAGTGAAATAGTAGCACTTTAAGAGTATAGTGTGATAAACATCCATGAGAAGGGATGACTCATTAAAGAAAAAAATGCTAGGAAAGATAGAGGGTAGTAGAAGAGGCAGACCACACAGCGGATGGTTGGACTCAGTCTGAGAAGCATGGGCCTGAGCCTGCAGGACCTGAGCCAAGCAGTGGAGGACAGAGTCTGGGAGAGGTCTCATCCATGGGGTCACCATGAGTTGATGTCAACTTGAGGGTCGTTAACAACAACAAGATGATCATTCCAGGCATTGATTCCTCATTTAAGGGGAGACCACAGTTCCTGGAATCCCTGACGTCACCACCACCATACCCCCTACATCAGGGATGGGGAACCTATAGCCCTCCAGGTTTTGACAAACAATCATTCCCATCATGCTTCACCACCAGCCAAGCAGAAGGAAGTTTTAGCCAAGCTTGATTGTAGCTCCTTTCCTTATGGTGATGCTACATGTAAAGCATCCCTACAACCAAGCCCTTCTGAGCCTGGCTAAAACTTCCTTCAGCTTGGCTGGTGGTGAAGCACAATGGGAATGATAGTTTGTCAGAACCTGGAGAGCCATAGGTTCCCCACCCCTGCCTCTAGGTGATGAACCTGTCACCTCACCTCCACCCCAAAATACTACAACCTGGGCTTAGCTCTGGACATTCTCACACTGAGGCCTGTAACAGACAGCCAAAATAAAGCTGCTTCGAGTCACAGTGGAGGTATGGTGTTCCAATGATACATGTGTCCTAAGAGTCCAGAAGCCACACCAAAGCCACGCTCCAGTCCTTAAGGCTGGAGCGTGGCTTTGGTGCAACTTGCATCATTGAAACACCATACCTCCACTGTGACTCAAAGCAGCTTTATTTTGGCTGTCTGTAACAGGCCTGAGACTGCTATGCTGGTCTCTCCCTGGGCTTTCCACTCCACCATCTGAGGAAATTAGATTCAAGTCTACCAAAGCTCATGCTACCAACTTCTCCCTTCCAGTTAGTTCCAAAGGTGTTGCAAGATCCTTTGACCTATGGATTTTCCAGACTAACAGGATGGGTAGGCCTTTGGATTCCTCTACTGTTGGAAGCTCTTCAAGTTGGTTGGAAGATGAAAATGCCCAGGGAGGAGAAGAGCAGGAAGGAGTTGTAGTCTCCCCAAGACTGAGGGCAGTGGGCTTCTTCTCCTTCTCCAACTGTCCTCCTCCACAGGTTCCTGTCCTGAGTCATGGACCTCATTCACACTCATGTTTTTGTACCCAGTAGATCCAGGGAGATTTGATAATGTGACACTGAACTCAAGTCCCCACTACTCTCTGTGGCATTTTAACCCCCACTGGGGGTGAGGGGGATAGCAAAAGGGATAAAATGCCATGGGAAATTCAATTGTGTCAGGTGGGGGGATGAAGAGTAAGGAGGATGCTGAAGGACACAGCACAGGGGAGAGGAAGAGGAGGGGGAGCAAGGAGGACGTGGCGGCAAAAATCTGGAGAAGCATTCCCAGGCATTGTGCGATTATCATTTGCTATTTGATGTTCTTTTTGTTGCCTGTTTTATTGAACCCTTCCCTGTATTGCTATGTATTTTATATGTAGTATCCTATTATCTCCTAGATTGTACGCCACAGGCAGGTTGGTTTACTCTTATTTATAGTTTGTACGTACAGCGCTGTGAAAATCTACAGTGCTATATAAATAAAGAATAATAATAATAATCCTAGCACTGCTGCTGCAAAAAAAAAAAACCCACCCAAAACCTCGCTAGTTGACCCAGTGTCAAATGCACCAGGGCAGGTGGTTTTTTGCTGACTCCCCCTCCCCCTGCAAACTGCACCGAGTGCAGAGGAGGATGTGAACGCCAATGAAATAACCAGGTTCCACATGGGGTTATTTCACAGTGTGAATGGGGCCTTTGAATCATACAATCACAAAGTTGGAAGAGACCTCAAAGGGCATCCAGTCCAACCCCCTTCCATGTAGGAACACAATTCAATGCACACACACACCAACAGCCTGTTTAAAAACCACCAAAGGAGGAAACTCCCCCACTTTCTGAGGGAGTGTGTTCCACTGGCCAACAGCCCTCACTGTCCAAAAGTTCCTCCTAATATTGAGGTGGGCTCTCTTTCCTATAGCTTGAATCCATTGCTTCATGTCTTATTCTCTGGAGCAGCAGAAGAGACACTGGCTCCATCCTCAATGTGACACCCCTTCAAATACGGAAAAGCTATGCTATCACCTCCTAACCTTCTCTTCTGCAGGCTAAGCAGGCCCAGCTCCCTAGCTCTTTCCTCATAAGGCATGGTTTCCAGACCCTTCCCCATTTTGGTGGCCCTTCTTTGGACACGCACCAGTTTCTCAACGTCCTTTTATGAATTGTGGGGCCCAGAACTGGACACAGTGTTATTCCAGGTGAGGCCCGACCAGAGTAGAAGAGAGTGGCACTATCACTTCCCTGGATCTAGACCCTATGCCCCTATGCCTTGCACACCATGTGCTCCGGGGCTGCTCCTCACCCATTCAAATCCTCCAAGTCCCACCTATTCCTGCCCTCGTGGCCTCCGCCCCTTCCCTCCCCGAAAGATGGCCTTTCCCAGGCGGTGGATAGGGAAGGGAAGACCCCCTCTGCCCTCCCTCCGCTGAAGCCTTTCAAATCCAAACAGCCCCAAGAAAAGGGGCCGGAGGAGGAGGAGCAGAGGAAGGCCAGCAGCCAGGTGCCTCCGGCGAGGCTTCCCAACGGTCCGTTCCCGCCGCCCCAGACAGAGCTGCAGATTGCAAGGAGATTAAGGAGATCGGGGCTGCGACCACTCTGCAGAGGAAGGAGGGGGCCATTTGGACGCCCCACTACGAAGCATTGCTCCTCCTGACCTTTGCAGCTGAGGGCCGACCTTGCCGACACGTGTCGGGCAGGGAACGGCCAAGCGCAAGCTCAGCTTCCCACATTCCCAGCTCCACAGCTGCAGGATTGGCAGGAGCCGCCGTTATGCCCGGCCGGGGCTCTCTCTCCCTGGCATTGTCTGGGCTTGGGGCTCCCTAGCTCTCCTCCCTGGCCCTCTCGCTCGGGTCCAGTCCCCCCTCTTCCCCCCTCTGCCTTCCCTGGCACCATTGTCTTTGCCAGGCAGCCCTGCCTTCCTTCTCCGGAGGGGCACCAAGGACACGGCAGCCTCTCCACTGGAGCAGCTCCGCTTCCGAGGCCAGGGCGAGGGCCACCTAATCCCCTCCCTCCCTTCCTTCTTCCTCTCTCTGTCGCCTTTCCATCCTTCCTTCCTTCTCTCCCTCCCTCCCATCTTTTTTCCTTCCTTCCTTTCTCTCCCTCCCTCCCTCCCTCCCTCTCTTCTCTTTCTTTCCTTACCTGCTGGGTCGGGCAAAATGGACCGTCCGGAGCGTCCGCCCGGACCTCTGCAAAGGGGCATGGAGCATCTTCCTAGGCGTCCCTCGCCAAAGCCGGAGCCGCAAGCCTTTTTTCCCCCTCTATCCAGCGCTCGGCCACATGAAGCTCCAAAAGGAAGGAGCAGGAGGAGGCTCGAGCCCGGCCCCTGGGTCCTCCCCTCCCCTCTTCGCCTGCCCCCCTTTTTTCCAGGGCTCCTGTCAGCTCTGCTTAAAGCCCCAGCGCCCCATTTCCAGCCCACTGCAGGTACGAGAGAGAGAGAGACAGACAAAGGGGCTGCAGGAGAGATCCCCCTTTGGCTGCCCCCCCCCCCCCAGCAAAGGAATAGGGCCTCCTCCCTCCCCCTCCAAAGGGCTGGGAGGGGGCGCTGCGGCATCCTCAGCGCTGTAACCCTTTCCCTCCCTGGCCCTGGACCACTCCCCCGCTCCGGCAGACAGAGGCAAGCCCGCTTTGTTCTTCGCCTGCTGCTCTCTGGGTTAGCCCTGGGCTTTGGGGCAGTCTGTTGCAAGCGTGCACCTCCTAGGAGCAGTAGCCAGGATCAAAATTCAAGAAGTCACCTGAATAAACTGGAAAGCTGAACCAAAGCTAACAAAATGATATTCAACACAGAAAAATGTGAGGTGGCACTTAGGGCAGAAAAACCAAATGGACTGATATTGGATGGGGCACACCTGGCTGAATGAATCTACATGTGAAAGGGATCTGGGAGTCCAAGTAGAGAAGCTGAATATGAGTGAACAGTGTGATGCAGCAGCTAAAAAGGCCAATGCAATTTTAGGCTGCATCAATAGATGTATAGTGTCTAGAAGATCAAGGGAAGTAATAGTCTCACTCTATTCTGCTCTGGTCAGGCCCCACCTGGAATAACACTGTGTCCAGTTCTGGGCACCGCAATTTAAAAAGGATGTTGAGAAAATGGAGAGCGCCCAAAGGAGGACAACGAAAATGGTGAAGGGTCTGGAAACTTATGTGGAACAACTTAGGGAGCTGGGGATGTTTAGCCTGGAGAAGAGAAGGTTAAGAGGTGACATGATAGCCCTGTTTAAGTATTTGAAGGGATGTCATATTGAGGAGGGAGCAAGCTTGTTTTCTGCTGCTCCAGAGACTAGAACCTGAAGCAATGGATGCAAGCTCCAGGAAAAGAGATTCCACCTCAACATTAGGAGGAACTTCCTGACAGTAAGGGCTGTTCAACAGTGGAACAAACTCCCTTGGAGTGTGGTTGAGTCTCCTTTCTTGGTGGTCTTTAAACAGAGGCTGGATGGCCATCTGTTGGGGATGCTTTGATTTAGATTTCCTGCATGGCATGGGTTGGACTGGATGGCTCTTGCAGTCTCTTCCAACTCTATGATTCTAACAATCTTACTTTTGTTCTGTACTAAGCTATATTATGCACCTGAGATGAAGGATGGCAGTTGTGATGTTTAACCTACCTTGATTTATCAGATCAAATGATTTCAATTGCTCAAAAAAAAAAAAAATTGCTGGAGCTGGAGCTTCATGTTGTAGCAGTGCCTGAGAGCCTTGCATATCAGCTTCACAGCAAACAGTTAGAGAAGAGTAGGCAGGAGGATGGGGGAAGGTGAGACCTTGAAGGTACAGAGGAAAATTGGACAATTTTGTCCCGCTGAATCATGTATATATCATCACCTCACTGTTCCTTTCAGCAGTCTTGCCAGGTAGGCCAGTAGTATCTCCAGGTTGCAGAGAGGGGAGTTAAGGCTCAGAACAGTGCAGGGACGTAGCCAGGATTTTAGGAAGGGGGGGGTCCAGACTAAGTGCCACCATTATAATGGGGCTTGAGTACAGCGGCGCAGAAGCACACTCCATTCATTTTTCTGATGGAAGGGGGGGGTCTGGACCCCAAGATCCCCCCTTGGCTACATCCCTGAACAGTGGCTTGCTTAAGGTTGCTTATTATGCATAGAAGAGAGCCAGTGTGGTGTAGTGGTTTGAGTGTTGGACTAGGACACTGGGAAACCAGGGTTCAGATTCCCACTTGGTCATGGAAGCCCACTGGGTGACCTTGGGCAAATCACACTCTCTCAGCCTCAGAGGAAGGCAAAGGCAACCTCCCTCTGAACAAATTTTGTCAAGAAACCCCCTTGATAGGTTCACCTGAGGGCAACCATGCAATAGAAATGACTTGAAGACACACACAATAAGTATGTGTAAGAGACATTTGTCAGGCTCAAGGCTATGGAATGCTGGGAGTTGGAGTTCATTGTGGGGTCCAGAGCAGAACTCCACTGTGTGACCATAACAAACTCCAACTCCCACAATTCCATAGCCTTGAGCCTGACAAATGCCAAACTGGGTTATTTCTCCAGTGTGGATGCAGCGTCCTCTTGTTCTGCTTCCGTTCACCTTTCCTAGCATCATTGTTTCTTTCTAGGGAGTCATGCCTCCTCATGATGTGAATCATAGAATCGTAGAGTTGGAAGAGACCACAAGGGCCATCCAGTCCAACCCCCTGCCATCCAGGAAATCTCAATCAAAGCATCCCTGACAGATGGCCATCCAGCCTCTGTTTAAATTAAAGACCTCCAAGGAAGGAGACTCCACTATGAGGGAGTTTGTTCCAGTCACAGCCCTTACTGTCAGGAAGTTGTTCCTCATAGGACATGGTTTCCAGACCCTTCACCATCTAAAATGGGTGTCCAGGTGTGCTTAATTCTGCATGGTAGCCATCAGTTCTGTACTGTACTAAGGGTTTTGCTTTCAGCAAGATCAGTTACTACTGATTTAAAGGAGCCACACACCATGCTCTCCTGCACTTTTGATTCTAAATTCCAGTTTCTTTGTCTTGACTTTCCTCCTCTTATTCTCTTGTATGGAAAGAAGTAACATAAGGAATAGGTGGAAGACTAATCTACCACCTCGAAGAGTTAATTCAGCCATTTCACAACTTGTACAGTTGGCACTGTACAGTTTCTGACATAAGCCTGCAATGCCCCTGATGTACAGACAGCTGCAGTATCATCTCACAAGGTCAGGTAAAAAGCCCTCTGTGAAAGGCATCATGACCATCTCCTTCTGACATTGCTTTAATGCTTGCAGAGATCTAACGCCTCACTTAGGCTTCAGCTGCTGAGTCAGAGAAGCATGGCAAAATTCCGTCATACCTGATTATGGGTTAGAAAAACCAGGTCATTCTGACTCAGGTACAGACAAGGTTACTGGGAGGGAGTTTCGAGCTGAAACACGCTCAGAAAACACAGAATTGCTGACAAAAGACGACTGCTGCTGCCGTCACTAGGTACTAAGGTTTCTAAGGTCATTTGATTTTCTTCACCCCACCTTCCCTCCCTCCCTCCGACTATGTGGTGAGGATATTTGCAATGGTCTCTGAAACCTCATCTTTCTCAAGGATCTGGATTAAGGCTGGAGTTTTTCCCCGCTTTGAACCAAAGGGAAAAAAAGAATGTGGGATAGAAAGAAACATGAAAAAAGGCAGTTCTACTGAATGAGGTTGATTCCCTGAGTACATCTCTAATAACCCTGCCAGTCAGTGCATAATAACAACCAAGGCAATTGATGGCCAACCCATTGCTATTCAAGTCACACAAATGCCTCCTATCAATTTTAACATGAGCTGAATCTGGCTTACCTTTGAGTGTGGTAAAATGGGTGATTTTAAAAGCAGCACAAACCTCTAAAATATATTAAGAGAGTCTTGTGAATAGTTTATCATGGTCAAATTCCTCAAACTGTTTATTGTAGTCAAATCTGTGGACTTTTACAGCATATTTTAAAGGCTGCAGTTCATGGCAATGATCTGGAACAGCAATTCCTAATCTTTTTGAGTGCTGGAACCAGCATCTTTAAAGCTGGATCTTCTTATACTCAGCACAGCTTGATAAATGTTATTTTACTCAGATATACACCAAAACAGAATGCTCTAAGCAGATTACTTATAGCTGCCATTTTAAGTTGAAACTCGAGAATTGCACCATGAAATCTGTAATATTAGGAACATAAATGATAAAGAAGGCACTGCATTATTTCACCTCTTGCTGCTGGTTTTATCTTAGATTTTAGTATGTGTTATTTTATTGCTATTTTGTATTGTTTTAATTTAATCAGAGAATTCTGTTTACTAGATGATCCATAAGTGCTGGAAATAACCATAAAATTATGTCTTAAGAATGCTTATGAAGCAGTCCAAAGGTTCCAGACATACATAGGATGCTTTCATTATATGTGCCAAAAGGACAGCAGACTATTGTCTGATCAGTGTGCTTAAACATGCTAGCCAGTCAAACTTATTTATGTTACACAACATTCAGTTTCACATTCAAATATGCAGCAGATGACCCAATGTTTAACCATATTAACACATTAGCCTTTCCTGTAGACTATATTTTCCCACCGTAGACTTTACCTGTCAAATGAGTATGAAAGAACATCTTTTCCCAAACTGAAACTCTTTGACTCAGCTATTCAATACAAGAGCAGAAAGATCTGTGATTACAATATAAAAATTACTAGTTAGTTGTCCTTTAGCTGTTAATCCATATTTACAGAGCTCATTGAAGTCTACAGCATGATAGAGAGGGTTAAACATAACATAGCATTAGCAAAGCTGTCTGGTCAGTCTTCTCCTTTCTATGGGACTGGAAATAAGTACTTTCTTCCTCAAGCTTTTTTCTTTCTTGGCAAGGCCTTTTTCTCTTCTCCCTTGTCAATGAGCTTTCACTCTGCATCTTGTTTATTCCCATTCCCAGATAAACAATAAAATGGTAAGGAATAAGTCTGATTTCATACTTTTAAATTAACTCAATGAAATTGGAGGCATATGGTGTAGCATGAGTTTAACAGTACAAGGTGTTGGTTATTACCTATAAAGCCCTATATGGCTTGGGCCCGAGTTACTTGAGGGACCGCATCTCCCCATATAATCCGCCCCGCACACTTAGAACAGCCGGGAAGAACCTGTTGAAAATACCAGCTTCCAAGTATGTTGTTACATCCCAGATGGCCTTTCCATTTGTTGTTACCCTGAGGATCTGGAATAGTTTTCCTGATGAGCTCCGTCTTATGACCCCCCTGGAATCATTTAAAAAGAGTCTTAAAACCGTCCTCTTTTGTCAAGTCTTCCCCCCTGAAGAATGAAGTTTGTAATTTTTGATACCATCGATTCTTTGCCTACCCTGGATATGTATGTTGCATGATTGTTTTTAGAGCTTTTGTATAATTGGATTTTATTATGATATTGTTGTTTGTAATGGTTTTTTAATTAGTCTGTAATCCCGCTTCGATCCTATGGGAGAGGCAGGGAAACACAAATAAAATATTATTATTATTATTATTATTATTATTATTATTATTATTATTATTATTAATGGTAC
>NC_056525.1:46181375-46243875 GCF_019175285.1 Sceloporus undulatus | reverse complement strand
CTTATAATGGTAAGCTGGTGAAACAAAGAAAAAGTGTGTGTATGTACAGCATTTTCAAACCCAGAGGTTGGACCAAAACACCTGAAATCCATAAACAGATTAGAAGAATATTCTGTTTATGGACTAACCAAGTGTTTGTTGTTATTGTTAGCTGCCCTTGAGTTGACCTCAACTCATGGCAACCCTGTAGATGAAACATCTCCAAGACTCCCTGTCCTCTACCTCTCTGCTCAGGTCCTGCAGGCTCAGGCCTCTGCTCTCTCTGATTGAGTTTAGCCAACTGACTTGTGGCCTTCCTTTCTTTCTGCCACCCTCCATTTTCCTAGCATCATTGTTTTTTCTAATGAATCTTTCCTTTCATAGTGTATCCGAAGTATGACAACTTCAATTTAGTCACCCTGGCTTCTAGGGAGAGTTTGGGCTTTATCTGTTCAAGGACCCATTTGTTTGTCTTTTTGGCCATCCACACATCACTCTTCTCCAGCACCATATCTCAAATGAGTTGATTTTCTTTCTGCTTTCTTTATTACCCAGCTCTCCAGTGATGGAGAATGCAATGGCTTGGACAATCCTAACTTTAATATTCAGTGTTGTGTCTTTGCACTTAGGATCTTATTTAATTCTTTCATAAATATACTGCCACACCTATTTTTGCCCCTACCACAACTCAGCTGCTTTTTGCATTTCTTTCCAGTTCAAATTGATATTCTGTACTATGCTTCTGCTTTGGCTCTTTTCCATGGGAAAGAATCAGTTATTTCAGTGCATTCATATGATGGAGGCAGATAATTCACATGAAGAGGGTAAAAGGACTGGATCACTAGAATTTGTGATTCATAAAATGGAGAGTGGGGTGAGGTGGGGGAGAGAGGGAGGGAGGGAGAGAGAGAAGTGTTACATTGTCGGATGTTACAGTGTGGTGAAAATGGGCTTCTCCCAAGTGATTTGCTCCTTGGGACTGAAGAGTCTTCAAGGCTGACAAATCTTCAAAGGTCCCCGACTAAGAACAGGATGCAAGGGAAATGGAGGAAAGGGTTGGCTAAGTTTAGACAAAAGCTGTTCATTGCTCATAAACACTTGTAGGGTAGTTTAAGAGCCAGCATGACATAGTGATGTGATCATTCAGGAGACCAGGATTTGAATCCCTGTTTAACCATGAAAGCTCACTGGGTGACTGTGGTCAAGTCATGACCTCTCAGCCTTAGAGGAATAGAATGGCACATCTCCTCTGAATAAATTTTGTCAAGAAAACCTTATGATAAGTTACCATAAGTCAGAGTCATCTTGAAGACAACATACCAAAAAACTGTAACACACAAGAACAAAAGAAGTTTGCACATGCAAATTTTGCAGGGCAAAGAAAATACCTGGGATCACTTTCTGAGGACAAGGTCCATAATCCTGCTTTCTCCACCTCCCAAGGTCCTGTGCCTGTCAAAGCTACATGGTGTGCGCAGGGACGTAGCTAGGATTTTGGGAAGGGGGGACTTGGGCACGGTGGAGATCAGTGAGATCAGTTTCCCCTGAAGTCAGCACAAGAAAGACCTAGGCACATTTTTAAAAGAAAGAAAGAAGGAAAGAACCCAAACTATGTTCAGACACTTAGTGGGGGCAGGTTGGAGGGCATTGGCAAGTGTGATCCAAAATAAAGCAGCTACATTAAACCCCCTTTCCCCCCAGACAGATTTCTATTTTATTTTATTATTTTATTGCACTTATATCTAGGCTTGCCATAACCCGGTGGGAGGCGTGACACCCCCGATTTCTAGGGGGCGTTCTCGGTCACGTCACGCCCTTGGGTGGCTGCCCAGCTCCTGGCCCTGCTGCATCCTTATATTGTGATGGGCTGGAGCTGGCAGGGGAGGGCTCTGCTGCTCTGCCTTGCCCCTATTGGCCAGCCCTCCCAAGGAGCAGGCTTAGTCAGGCAGGGCAACAAGGCGCGAGGAGGAGGAGCAGGGCCAGGAAGGTCGGCAGCAGCAGTGGCCCCCGCCCATCCAGGCAGGCCACTGGGAGAGGGGAGGAAAGGGCCCTGGCCTCTGGGGCAGCCCGGCCTGGGGAACGAAAGGGCCCTTTCCTGGACCCCCTGCCCCCCCAGCCCTTCTCCTCCTCCTCCTGCTCTTGCAAGGAAGGGGCTCTGAAGCGCCAGGAGAGCTGCCTCACTAAAGGGGAGGGGCGCCTCAGGGACCCAGCTGTTGGAGAGGAAGAGGAGGAAGAGCCTGGGCATTTAGGCTCAGAAGAGGAGGAAGGGGCTGGCACCCGGGAGAGGCAAGAGGGCACCTTCCAGGCCCCTCCTGGGCCCCAGGCTCCCCCCAGGATCGCCCCCGTCAGACATTGGAAGCCCCCTCCCTAAGGTCCCCCAAACACACTCCCCTCTCCTCTCTAACCCTCTCTCTGACTCCCTCTCCCCCGTTACCCCACTTTAACCGAGCCCTCTCTAACCCCCTTCTATCTACCTCCTTCTCTCCATCTAAACTCCCCTTCAACCCCTCTCTATTTACTCCCCCCTCTCTCTAACCCAGTGATCCCCAAACTGTGTTCTTGAAGGAATTGTGGACTTCAGCTCCCAGAATCTCAGACTATTGAGTAACATGTCTGAGGCTTCTGGGAGTTGGAGTCCAAAATCTCCTAAAGGACACAGTTTGGGAACCACTGCTCTAACCACCTTATTTAATAATAATAATAATAATAATAATAATAATAATCCGAGCGGTTTGTGAAATTAACAGATAGCTCTTGGCACTGAACAAGCAGAGCTCTGCTCTGGAGCCACAACAAACTACATTTCCCAGAATTCCATAGCACTGATCCAGGACAGTTAAAGTACTGTCAAACTGGGTTATTTCTGCAGTGTGTATGTAGTCTGAGAGCCCTGCAGAGAGAACAACTCTGATGCTTTAGAATTTAAGCCCATCTAACCCCCCTCTATCTAAGTTCCTTATTTAAGTCTCTTCTAAGCCCCCCTCTAACCCCTCTCTATATTACTCCTCTTTATCTAACCCTAATCCCCTCTAGGTACCCCATCTAGCCCTCCTTCTATAGCCCCCTTTCTCAAACCCCCTTATTTAACCCCCCTTTCTGTTTAATCCTATATTTTTTTAAAAGAAACCATCAATTTTTCATGTCCTCCATTTTTATAAAGGTGTCCTACATTTGAAAATGTTGTCCTACATTTGTCCCAGTTTGGAGGTCCTGACTTATGGCAACCCTACTTATATCTCACTTTCCTCCCTAAATGGGATTGTGATTCAGCCTCAATCTTCACTTGGAGCACTCCTGTAAAAGCATTTGCTTCCTGGCTACAAAACAAATAACCTTTGAGTGCAGCCCTTCTTAACATCTAACTAGAAAAGCTGTTAATTCTCCTCAATCTTTTTCTAAATCCACCATGCTCTGTAACAAATTCTGAAGCATACAAGTCAACACTGCAACTGCTGCAGAATAGAACAAAGCAGGGTTATGAGTAATGGATGTAATGCCAAAACCACTGCAACTAAATCCGAGAAGTGAGAAGCAAGGTGAATCCTCTTTCTCTCATAAAGTACATACTTCATTGCTCACAGCTGAAAGCAGACACTTCTCTCTCTCTCTCTTTTGCATGTGAACACGCACGCACGCACGCACACACACACACACACACAATTTGTATGTACCATGATTGAAATTAAGCAAGAGATTTAACAACAGCTGTTCCATGGGCAGGCCATAATAGGGAAACTTTTAATGCTACACCAGATATTTTAAGAACTAAATTCAATAAAGCTCCAAAATCCAGGAGCAAACTTTCTTCTTGAGTTCAGGGAAGTGAAAATTGTTCATTCCTAGCCATTTAGTGCATGTTATGGCACATTAAATGAGCTAGAATTAACAGACTAGGTTCTTTTTATTTGGAAAGGTTCTCTACCCCCAAGAGGTTGGGAACTCTGCTGCTGTCATCAGGGATAAGCACTGCTGGGTATCTGTCTACAGAGACCCATACACCAATCATTGGGGGCCCATTTGTCCAAATCAATACCCTGAATAACAGCCTGAAAGACCAGTGAAATCCAGAGGACAC
This sequence comes from Sceloporus undulatus, assembly GCF_019175285.1. Classification (NCBI taxonomy): domain Eukaryota; kingdom Metazoa; phylum Chordata; class Lepidosauria; order Squamata; family Phrynosomatidae; genus Sceloporus; species Sceloporus undulatus. The sequence continues at coordinate 46,239,821 of NC_056525.1, read as the reverse complement.
AGGCTCCAGCATAATGGTCACCTTTTAAGGCAGAGACACAGCCTAGAATCATAGAGTTGGAAGAGACCACAAGGGCCATCCAGTCCAACCCCCTCCCATGCAGGAAATCCAAGTCAAAGCATCCCCGACAGATGGCCATCCAGCCTCCGTTTGAAGACCTGAAAGCTCCTAAACTAGAACTGGTCATACTTGTACCCCCTCAATGATCTGTATAACTCTACAACATAGCATACCCCATATCAGCCCATCAGTTCTGGTAGGCAGCCTGAAGAAAAGATTTGAAAGCAGGAGGAAAACTACCAAGACCTCCAAACCACAAGTCCACCCCTTTTCAGACTTCCGATCCTAAAGGAAGAGTGGAGCCTGAGAGAAATGGGATCTGCTACTGGTGTCATGAATAGCTTCAGTCTTTGCTGGAAAAAGTTGCTCACCTGGAGCTCTCCAAAGTGCTGCAACTACTTAGTATGGAAATAAAAATTAATTTGTAACCCAGCATTTATTAAAGTTTTCTACCACAATTTTAATATTTGCTAATATTAATTGTTAAGTGCCAAGAACATTACTTTTTGGATAACCATAAGTGCTTCTTATTATTTCAATTCATTAACGAACATTTCTAGTAATAACGAATGGGTCTTTAACATTTAACAATTCAATTACTCTGTGAATTACCGAATTAATTGACTGTATTTTTTCTTCATGGTTTAATATTAGTGAATTATTTTACAATTTAACACTAACTTGCCAATATTAAAGCTTCCAATCTCATCTTGTCCTATCATGTCTTGAGCGCTTTGTGTCATTCAAAAGAGGACACAACACTACTGACACCCCTTGTAATCTCTGTCTGTTCCCTCTTGGCATGTGAACTGAGCAATGAAGAGATAGAACAGTATCTTCAATTTGCCTTGACTTGTCCCAACATTTTGGTTCCAAAAGAAAGGGCAATGGGAAGTGGTGACAGCAGAAGAAAGGAGGTTGGCATATTCGGCTCTGGGAAGTCCACTCAGGCATGTTGCCCAAGGACCTTCCAAACTGGAGCCAACACTGCTGTCAAGTCTTACAATACTTGCCATGGCATAAATGCTCCTTCCCATCACCTGTCCCAGGCCCAGAACAGCACAATAAGCACAACCATGCATTTAGTATCAACCACTGTGTGGACACACAAAAATGTGTGTGATATACACACAGGCATGTCTTTCATTCATTATCAACCTTAGTATGTAGCTGTCAAAACTCAGAAAAGGCACTGTTTTGAAATATGAAAGCCAGTGGTCATGCTGGTTTTGGAATTCTGGGAACTGTCACCCAAAATAGCAACCTTTTCAAGCCCTAGAGGTAGTATATTGACAGACTGTTTCCTGACATCTTGTGTTAGTTTCTAGTGTTCATATTGCTGTCTTTCTTGTATGTCTATATAGCCTCATGGAGCTTAACAACATAGTATAAAGCAGTAACAATTTAATAAACAAGATGAGAAAACACTGTTATAAATTTGATACAGACAATGAAGTAGACAAGCAGAACAGCAAAAACTAGTCAGGATGGGAAGGAACTCTTGAGAAGAATGGGAAATAATCTCTTGTTTGGATGAGAAACGACATCTTCCATATAATGAAATATGGAAATAGTAGAGACCCCTAACATTTTGTTAATAGTACCTGGTTACCTTCTAAATGGTCTCACTTGTAGATGTATCTGAACTGCTGCAACGATCAAAGGCTTACCCTTCCTTCCTTCCTTTCTTCCTTCCCTATGCTGCTTTGAGAATCAAATTGCTAAAGGCAGATGAAATGCATTGGTTTCATTCTGGAGCTTTTTGACATTTCATTATTCCACACTAGTTATTAAAAACAATTAAAATCTTATAAAAACATCAAAAGCTTAACACACAAGAACAAGTGAGAATCAGCAGCAGCCCCCTAAGATCTTAGATCCCAAAATTGCACACCTGGATATAAGCTTCTTCTTCTTTTTTAAATTAATTTCCAAAAGAAAACAGTTGAAGCAGACAACCAGAGCTCCAGGTAAAAAATATTTATAAGCCTCAGCTTCTCATAAGAAATGATAACTTAATTGATGGGGTAATATGTGGCCTACCAATGCATGTAATTCACCCTCATAGCATCACCGCTGAAAATTTTTTAGGAAGCTTAATTCAGAGTGTAGCAACTTGCTTGTTGGTGGGATCAAGCAGTTGAGAGCATATTACACCTACTCTAGAGATGATCTAGCTCCCACTTTATTTCTCAGCACAAAAAGTGCTCAGGGTCATTCTTTTTTCCAGCCTGTTTCCCTCAAGTATCTTCACTTTGCATCCCAAAAGCTCCTTCTAAAAAAGTGAGGGCAGATGTGATAGTCTGCATTATACTCTTTTAGCAGGCTGAAACAAAGCTGGAGGGAACAGTGTTTTGCTGTCTAGGCATCTGTAATTAATCTGGGCTCCTTTCCTCGTGATTTAAGTTCTGTTTAATTGGACAGAAAAATAATTAACTCCATAAGTAAGTATTTCCATTTGTGGGGTGGGTTGGTGTTCCTGGACTGTTTTGACATATAGCAAGAAGGAGATGCTAGCTCTGTCTTTATAGAACCACCATCTTATTGCCTTCATGTTCTCAGGCACAATTAGAGGGGCTGAACGGCCAAAGGTCCCTATTTCATTTCTCGTTCAAGGCACTAAACTACTCTAAGATACATCTTCCCCCTGGTTCCAAAAGAAAGATTCACTTCCAGACATGAGTCAGCAATTCCTTACTGGATCTCAGCCTAGCCAAAAATAACAATTGAGGGTTTGTTAGTATTTGAGTGATTAAAGCTGTCGCCTTTGACTTTAACCTCAAGTGGCTGACCCAGCACATGTTGCCACATTCTTGGTCCTGAAACAGAGAGCTACCCTTGCTCCTGCCTTGGGGTGCCCAAGACACTGGAATCTACAGGTTACAGCTCAGTGGTAAAGCAGCTGATTTGTGTGCAAAAGGTTCCGGTTTTCTCTTCTTAAGTGGTGTGTAGCATGTCATGGGAAAAGTCAATGTCTGAGACCATGGAGAACTGCTGCCAATCAGTGTAGGTAATACTGGACCTCTAGAAGGACCAATGGTTTGTCTACATATAAGGCAGGTTATAATATGTATTATCATTCAGTGGAGTTTTATCCCTTAACACCAGGAGGTTTAGGACTGCACGCATAATACCCCACTTTGTTTCTGAATATACACAATCACACTGTGAAATAAGTTAGATTTACACACAGTAACTGGGCAAAGATCATTGGGCAATCTTTATGGGTGAGTAGAAACTGGAATTCTGCTTTTTTGAGTCTAGGATCAAAAGTGAATCCACTATATCCACTTCAATTAACGCTTCATTGTAATAAGTGTAAGGGAAACAAATCCATTTTGATAGCCTATTAGTTGCTAATCCAGTGCTGCCTAAGCTATCTGATGTGAGGAACTGGAAATTATTATTCTCTCTCTCTCTCTCTCTCTCTCTCTCACACACACACACACACACACACACACACACACACACACACACCATGTGCCAGCTACCAATACCATATTTGTACTCACTGGCTACAACTGTTTCTTATTTCCTGGAAACTCTTCAGCAACTGGCAGCTGACAGGTTGTGGACTGGTGCTGTTCTATGGTCTACCACCTTTAGCAGCACTGTTCTAGATTATTTGGCATCTAAAGTTCCTGGGTCCACAAATATTTTTGTGGCACTAGGGAAAAGTTGGACTCACATGATAAGGGACTAGAGCAGTAAGGTCACCAGTAATTATAGAGGCCTGAGGGATGTTACTGTACTTAAATGGCTGCTTTGTTTGCTTGCAAACAATGTATCTGTAACTGCATCTCTCATAGCAAAATACTGTAGCTCAGGAAGTCAAAGTAAAAAGGGTTATATCAGCCAGCTCTCAAGCTATGTGTGCTACTTTCTCACGAGCATTCTTACTCCAGGAAAAGGTACCATCACCAAAACTTTCCTGACTGCTGTGTCTCGAACTTGCATTCCCTGTCCTTGTGTGTTGAGCAGCTGGAGCTCATCTGTGGTCATGAGCATTCAACATCCAGGACACTCAGCAAAGTTCTCTGCACAGTACACATATACCATTCCATTACTTTACCAAACAGTCTAGTAATAGTGGGGTCCAGTTTCCTGGAATGGGATCAAGCAAGCAAGGGGAGGCACAAGCAATCCCATTATGGTTCTTTCAAATTGTTACTCAATTGTACAAATGACATCAGCATCAAATCAGAACCATGTGGCCTGGCTCTGAAATCATCTGGACTAAGCTACATAGGTCCTCTTGCATCTGATGTCCACAGAGGAATACTTTGGAGGATGGGGAGGCACAATGCATAAAGAAATGACAGAGGTTATAACTGTCTGTGTGCCTTCAAGTACTCTGTCAACGTATGGCAACCCTGTGCACTATTAATCAAGGTCAATTCCCTGCTTAAGACACTTTACTTAAGGAGGAAAGATGAGATGCCAAAAGGTAGGGGGTGTTAGAGAAAATGAAGGGAGATCTATCATACTGTCCTTACTGCAAGCCCTGTTCTTGAAAGGATAACCATTTCAAAAAGCAAAACAAAAACAAGACCCAGTATTCTATTCATGCTTTTTACTCCCTGTTGCAGAGCTTTCCAGCTGGGGCATAAGCCTAAGGCGTGGGTGTATGCCTGGAACCAGTTCCTGACTCTGGGCCGATCTGTGTGAGATGGATGGCTCCCAGCAGAGTCCCTAGGCTGGTATTTTCCATGTGAACTTCAAAGCTATTCAAGGTTTGGCAGGGCCTTTCCTGATCTGTTAAGGCTTTGGGTGTCAGAGCCAATCAGGCCAGACTCTCCAAATCACTTCCATCTTTTGCACAGTGCTGAAATATGACACCATGCACATATACACCTTTGCTGTTTTCATGGGAATACGCTACATCATAAAACATGGGTGGGCAACTGCCAAGGATTGGGAGGCCAAATTAACCCCCTGCAGGTATCGTGAAGTCATAATTCTTCCATGTTTCCCAATCCCAGGCTGTTTTCAACTTATCTTTTAATTCCTTGTCCAGAACCTAAAAGAAAGCTAAATAGGATATGGCAAAATTGCCTCCCCACACACAAACACTCTGGAGTATAGGGGAGAATATTTTTAAAAAACTTATTCCCTCCCAAAAAGAAATCAAGGTCTCAAAAGTGGTTTGGGGGCTGCATGCTGCCTATGGACTGCGCTTCCTCGGAATACCTGTTATAACTTCAATTTAGGAAATCACAGAATAGAGGGTCTCCCTGAGCACATCTCTTATTCATTCAATTCAATTCAACCTTTTAGAATGGGTGGGAGGAGACTCTATAAAAGCTAGAAAACCATCAAATTTAGGGGAAGGAGGTGCAACCATCAGGAAAACACCAACAGTCCAGACTGGGCCCTAGGAGGACCAGATTTGGTGCCAGGGCTTACCGTTTGCCACCCTGGCTCAAAGAACTGAGACAGGACAGGCAGGATTGCCACACCTCCACCTTCAACACATACCATGGAGGGGGAATAAGGTTCTGCAGGCCACATTGGAAAAGAGGCCATTGGAAGAACAGATTATAAAATGGCAAAAGACAGAATGTCTGCATTCTCTCTTTAAAAAGACAGACACAGTCTCCAGACAAACAGGAACAAGCAACCTTAATTCTTTTACAGTTATGGTTTACATACAAGCTGCTGAACACCATTTTTAACTAATCTAAGTCCATTTAAAAAGGAAAGTGTATGCCCAGGTAAGTTCCTCTTCCTTTCCAAACACAAGGAATACCAAGTGCCAACCAATATAAACCTGCAACATCAAGACTGGGATTCAGTCTTATTTCTCCCTAACAAAATTGGCCTGCATGACAGAAAAGTAGGGACTAATACATAGTGAAGACCTGGTAGCCAAACGACCTCATAAGTGCCATCTACAAAATCAAAAACTGAGTGCCCAGAAAGGAATCTATGTTGGAGTCTAATAAACTTTAGGAATGAAATGATCCACATTTCTTTTTCAAATGTATTCCGTATTATATGAAAAACAGACAAAGCTTGGTTTTTAAGATGACAGCTCCCAGAATCCCCCCAAGAACATGGCCATAGCATGTTCACTGGGGATTCTGGATACTACATGTAATCCAAAAAAAGTAATTTTTCCAAGATCTGGAATTGGATACACAATGCACTCAGCTTTCTCACTGCACACACAGCCAGATTACTTGTGTGCACTAAATATTTCCTTTCCATATTGACACAGAGCTTTATATACATCACACATTGTATATGCAGACTAGTGGCAGTGCCTCTCTTCTTCTTAAACCTAGCTGCAGACATGTGTTACTCCTCTTAAGACTCAGTGGTGGCTGGCAACTTCCATGTCAGTGAGGTGGTAAGTCTGATCTGAGTTTTAGTCTCATTTTTAAAGGAACTATCTAAAGCACTGGACATGCCTGGGAGTTAGAGTTTAGCACCCAGGTCATCTCCTTTGAAGTTTACACTAAAACCCAGTTTAGGATTTACTCCCTCACTGTAGTGTTGGCTGGTGGCTTTCATGTCAGTCAAGCTCCCCAATCAAACACTCTCTACTCTGCCAAATAATTTCTCTAGCTGCCAGCAACTGCACAGTATATGTCATATTCCACAAGTGTACACACAAACACCTACCTTTTTCCTCTGGGCAATCTGTAATCATGTAGTTACATGTGCTGAGTGATTCCCCCTTCCCCCATTTAGTTCTGAGCTTTGCAAAATGGAGCAATCCACACTAATAAAAACCACACGTTACATTTCACCTCCATCTGCAAAAGTACAGCCACAATTGCAGGGTAACCAGAGAGGAGTTTGCTGTCACACATCACCCAATTAGGGCATCCCATTATGGAGATCAAGCAATGCCAGAGATATGACTGGGGAGTGTTGCTCCCGACATCCTACATTCCGTCCACCTGACCTAGACAGATTTTCCCAGGTTGCAGGGAGTGTGCCAGCTGGCTTAAGGCCAGTACTGTTGGCCATAGCTGCTGTCCTAAGACCATGTTCACAGAAATAATCCTATATTCACACAGGGTGGGTGGGTGAGTGACCGTCTGCAATGCATTATCAGCAAGGAAAGGATCAGAAGCTGCTAGTAAAAAGATAAGGCTCTCCATAACTCTCACCAAATACCACTGGTCTTAATTCTGTCAATGAAGACAGGTCTCCATTTCTTATTAACTGACTGGTAGTTGATCTTCTCTCCAACAAAAGAACAGCATCTTTGGCATACACAAAATATCATTAACTTATGATACTCCACCCCCATTCAGTGTTGGCCACTGCCTTAGATGCCTTTAGAAAATAACAGGTATGCCTCAGTTAACAAAGTAACTTTGTTTCTGGCCGCTACTAGTTTAACAGTAAATTTGTTTTTGGATGCAGAAATAACTTGGAAAGAATTGGTATAGGTTCCTACACCACAAAAATGAAGAGCAGTTCAATATGATTCAGCAAACTTTTTCTTCAAAACTAACATTATGGTCATCTGAAATTTAAAAAAAAACAAGTCAGGTAAACCTTGCATAAGTAAACAAGGGCATTTTGAACCTTCCATAGACTACTTGAAGGCTCCTTCCAAACTGCATCTAGGAATGACCTTTTCTTTCACCAGCCTCTTGATTGTCTTATGATTTCTTTTTTGGTAGGCAAACATATAAATTTATGCTTCTTTTAACATATATGGGGTAGCTGGTGAGGCAACTTATTTGCTCCCCCTTTCTCTCTTATATTTGCTGTTCATAATTGCTGCTCAGCAATTGATTCTGGAGGCAACTGCTGTTTACTTTGCACACACACAAATACAGTAGGATCCCATTATTTCCTAGCTCAATGTTTGCTGGGAAATGTGAACCTTTGGATTGTTTACTGCAGACATACTGTTGTCCAGCATCACAAGTCTGTTTCTCCAGCCCTCCTCCAACATCTTACCAATGCCACTGAAAGCTTGCCTAAAGACTTTTGGAACAGACTTTTGGTGAATGAGGAAAACCAGGGCTAGCTGAGCATAAAAAGCCTTTGAAGAAGGAGTATCACTGTCAGAAGCTTTGTTAACTCATGCTATGTCAGGGCTAGACACATTCATGGAGGATAAATGTATTAATAGCTAATAACCATAGCCTGAAAATGTTGGATTTTTGAATCACAGCTCCTAGAATTCCTCATACAGTATGACAACTGGACATGCTTGCTGGGATTCAGGGAGCTGAAGTCCAAAAAGCTAACTTCTCCAAGCTCTGTACCAGTCCTGGCAACTAAATGGAATTTCTCTGTTCTACAAATGTATTGGGGAGCAAGCTACAAAATACTGTTGCTGCTGCTGCTCATGTGTGCTGTCAGGAGCTTCTTAGAATTGCCTGGTTTGAGGGACTGTTTTCCCAACTGGTGCTTTTCAGATGTGTTGAACTACCTCTTCCACATTTACCCCATATGCCTATCAGTATATTCTGGAAGCCACCTGTTTGGGAAAGGCAAGTGCATGGTAGGCTTTTTAGCCATCCACTTGCCAGGTTCTGGTTACCAGCTCAATGCTTCCATGGTAGATTATGTAAGTTTTATGTCCACAGTATTACACATCTACTCTGAATTTTCCAAAAACTCTTGAGATCTTACTATCCAGTTATTTATATAAAACAACACAACACGTTGTTGTTGTTGTTGTTGTTGTCTACCTTTCCATTAAAGAAAAATAACACTCAAAGTGGTTAACAGAGAAAGTAAATTGACTTGCTATTCATATGATATGATAATGATATGACATCCATAGCAAAACCTGAAAGCACACAGGCCAGCAATGTCATTATGAACACAGAGCATTCGAAGAGAGAGAAGAGGGGGAAATATGAATTTTTTTTAAAAAAAATATTTTCTAGGGTAGTTGGTCTTTCATAGCAGTCTTCCTTTATTTCCCACAGTCATTATTACCTGCATGTGATGAAGCCTCATTCAATGACAGACCAATAGGGGATAATATGAACTTCCTGATCCTTATTATGCTTTAGCAAATGTTTATAAAGCAGCCAAACATACTGAAACAAGCAAACTGAGCCCCCGGAGCTGAGAGCAAGACTGGTTCACAGCACAATCTTGGAAGCTTTTAAGAAGATAATGACTTCATGGATACTTCCTCTAGTATCCGCTTGATTGTTTGTTAGTTCTCTTGAATGTTTCTCTGCTACAAAGCCCTGAAGAGTTTTGGAGAAACTGATGTCTGATGCTGGGGAAAAAACACCCAGCCAATGAACTAGGGGAAATGGTGAGGCTGTAAAGAACTACAAGGTTTTCAGTTAATATTGTGTAATGCTGGGAAATGGCAGAGAAAGTCCTCCCCAAACTCCAGTGAATCAGGAAGTGTAGCCAAACATCTGCTTTTGCCTCCAAATGGGATTAGGCTAAAGAAAGACAGCAACTAGAAACAGCCTACCAGTCTAAAGTGTTGGGATATACACTCAACGCACCTGCAAGGGGCTAAGTGGAAAGTGAATATTTACCAGATTTGGCTCCAGAGCTTGAGGATTGCTCTCTTTGTTACATGAAAATTGTTCTAAACTGAAGTTATCATCCCACAGGAACTGTGAGGCTTTCCAAAGTAACCACATAATCAACCAATTCTGCTCTCATGTCACAGAGGTGACTATCATCTAGGTATCTATCTCTTATTTGTTTGTATTTTATTAATTTAGAAAATTCGCAAACCAGTTTTCAACAAAATATTTCCAGGACAGGCAGAGTCTGTTTTTATTGTGTAGAGAGAGTAGTAGAGAATTATAGTATCTTTCTAACATTTCCCCCGTATTCCCATACATGTAGAGGACACGATGGAGGGAGAGCTGACAGATGGTACTATGGCAATAGTTCTCTCCCCTCAAAGCGGCAGCACACCCTTGCAGTTCCCCCAAGGCCCTTTTTAGCAGGGGAAGTCAAAGATCTTCCTTTTTCTTCTAATTTGCTCCATAATTTGCTATTTCATTCACTGCGTACCCTTGCCGATGAAATTGTGATTCCAGTGGTTTGGAGGTGCTACCAAACATCAAAGGCCATTAAGAAAACTCCTTCAGTTATCAGCCAGGAGATACAGCAATTTCTTCTTTGCCTAACAGTACACTATATCCATAACATCAGGTTGTTCAAGATACTGAGAAATCTAGAAAACTGTTCCCATGTTTATGCTTAACTCCCCATAATTCCTCATGCTTACAGCTGTGATCCATCTCAAAGTGGGAAGAGAAGCAAGTCAGTTGCTCATTCGCAGATAAACCTGTGCTTACTGTAAGCAACTTTCCATTTGATCATTGCAGGCTTAATGTGAAGTCTGATCCAAAAAAAGGACCAAATCAGAGGACAGGCACCAAACTTACCTTTGCCCTTTTTGAATGCATGTGCAGATCATGCAGACACACAGCCATTTCAGCTCATTGTGGAATAATAAAACAGTCAGATGCTGCTAGTCAGAGAGAATGAACAAGCATTGCCTCATAAACCACAACACAGAACATGATGCCAGAGGCTGTGCTTGCATCAAGAAAAATACTAGTTGCTTCCAAATCCCCATCTCACTGACTGTCAGCACTGCCAACATGCTAAAGGTTTTCTATTTGAGTTTTTTTGTTTTTGTTTTTTAAATCTCAAGGCTCTGTATTGGCTGGAAGCCTGAGATGTACTGGAGCATCTGGCCAAGCAGATATCTTCTCCAAATGTCCCCACCCCACTATGTCCTGCATCTACTCTGACTGCCTAGCTTAGAAGTTGTATGAATAAGCATTCTTTGCATCTTTTGTGAAGGAAGGCAAAGCTAGCACTCAAATATACACCCTCTTTTTCCTGCCCTCCCCCAAGTACAGAAACACAGAAAACTTGTCTAGAAAATGTCTAATTTCAATTCATTTTGGACTTATTATAATGGTCTCCTTAAAGAATGACCTCCTTGATGGCTTACCTGCTTCCCACTAAAAATTTCAGGAGTGAAGGCAAAGATAGAACAATCAAAAGGAGAACGAATGGAAGAAAACTATAAGTGAATCCAAGCAGGATGGGCAAGTTTCGAAAGCTTTTGTCCAACTCTTTGTTCAGCATAAAGAACTGGGAGGAACCTCCTCTCCAAAATAGGGAATTCAGAACTGGCCTTCCAAGTAGGAAGAGGAGCCAACCTTCCTTTCTGTTAGTTCTCTTGCTATGTTTCAATGCATTGAACAGTGGGCTGTAGAAATAACTGCAACAGGGTTGGCATTTCCATTCTAATTTTTATAATCTCCAAGACAGAAAAAATAAAACATACGTCAATAAAAGCAGAAACTGTTTACTGCATCACCCAACTAAGCATACTTTCTTCAACTGCAACATTCCAATCATTAGGAAAGTTTAAAGCCTTCATGGTTAGTTGTGTCCTGTCTCTCTATGTGCAGGCTTCTCATCTGGAATCATTTTGACTCTTGCCATCTGCAGCAATAAGCCACCCCCTCCACTGATGCCTTCAAAGCAACAAGTTCCTCTTTAGGCTCAAGGTGCTTATGGCAGCAGACCACACAGGTCAGCTTTTCTGCATTTTCCTCTTTGCAGGCTATAGCTCTGCTGAAGGATTAACTACAGGTAGCTGAAGGACATCAATCAGATAGAAGTAGAAAGCAAGAAAAGAAAAGTTCTTGTCCTTCCTATACTTGCCTAAGGCAACATTCTGGCTACAACACTTTGGTCCAGGTGAACTTTCTGAGCACTTGTCAAAGGTAGCACCATATAAATGCAATACAGTAAGTTAAATGGTTGTAACTTTAACATGTGCCTTTTTGGCGAGATCATACATCTCCAGGAATGGGAACCACTGAATCCAGGAGTACATGCAAACAACACACCTGAGTCTTCAGGAGCAATATAGCCCCATTCAGTGCAATCTGACTCCCTATTCCCTGATCTGTTTTTCAGTTGACCAGAAGAAACTGAATCCTGACTGGTTTAAGCTTTGTTTGTTCACTCTGATCCACCCCATTACTGATGACTAACCATGTTAGCTTGGATTTAGATGGAAAGGAGAAACATAGTTGTGTGTCATCAGCACAGTGAGAGCACCAGATCCCAAGATTCTAGACAACTTCTAGCAGTTCCATGTATGTGCTGAATAGGATGGGGGACAGAATGAAGCTCTAAGGGGCTCCACAGGCCAGTGGTCAAGATGCAGAATGGGTATTCTCTAGCCCCATGTTCAGGGCTCTCCCCCTTCAATATATATATAAGCTTATATATATAAGCTTTATTTATATACCGGTTTTCCAACATTATCAAAGTGGTTCACATCATATCACATCATATCAAATATATCACAAAAAGAATAAAACAATTGTTAAAAACATCATATAAAATAAACAGAGTCAACTGTAAAACAGTGTCTCCAAGCCCTGTTTCAGTAGGGTGGCCTAGTGGATATCTCTGTACTGAAAACTGCTGAGAGGACCACATAAACCAAAGGGACATACTCCATTTGTCCAAATTCTTAGCATAAGTTGTCCAGCAGAGTGACCAAAATTGTCTCTGTCACAAAATATCTTGAGCTGGACACTCATAATCTGTCTCAACCAGAAAATCCTGGAGTTACTACAAGAAATGGAATATTGGAAACTGTACAGCAATTATTCAGTTACAGACCGTATCCAGGGAGGGCTTTTTCAGCTGAGGTGCTAAAACTCCCCCATTTAACTATGATAGAACCCTGTCATATTGGAAAGAGACACTAGCTACACCTTTACTACCTCATCCAGTCCCACTCCACCCAATCCGTGGCCTTTTTAATGAGTCATTTATAGTGGCTGTCTGACACTATTTGATGGGATGTGATTTGTTTGATATTTGATGTTTTTAATCTGTTTTTTTTTCTTTCTATATGGTAATTTTATCTATTCCTCTTTTAATTGTTATTATCTTAGAATGTACGCCTTGGGCAGGCTTTTATTTACTCTTAATTTTACCAACTTTGTACAGCGCTGTGTATAATTACAGCACTATAGAAATAAAGTTTAATAATAATAATAATGGCTCCTACCTCTCCAATGATCATGTCCACACTTCACATCCTCAGGCTGAACAATGTGAAAAGCATAAATCAAACAATGGACACATTTCCAAATAATGGACCTATATCAACTATAGCATCTCAGTTAGAGTGCTTCAAAGTGATTTTAATGTGCAATGTTCCAGGCAAATTTTTCACAACATAATGAGGTTCTCCTCCTCTTGTCCTTGGACTTTCTTCTGCATAGCAAAAATAAATTTTAAAAATGTATTTTTAAGAGTTCTTTTCTTGATTACTGCACCTTCAGAGCACAAGATTTAGAAGGGAAAAAAAGGAGGGTCAATCTTACAACAGGCAACAGATCACACAGCCCAACAGTTCCCCCACCAGCCCAGACACAAAATTCACATTTAATCCATTTAAATGACATATTATCCAAATTATCATGGACTACAAGCAGAAGTAGATATTTGAGTTATGTCAAATCTGTAGTGATATAAACAGATAGCAGGAGCTAATAATATAGCTAAAATGGCATAGGCTCCTCATCTTTGTTGAAATTTCTTAAATTGGTTCTGGTTTCACGGCATCTTAAATAGTCTGAAAAGTAGGATATATATGTGATTTACAAAAATAACTGCAGGCCTCTTGTCAGATGTGCTTGCCTATGCTAAGGAACGATTTATTAAAATCTTGATAGGCCCAAGAAACAGCATGCTATGGCAGATGGCAAAAATGGTTGCTTTCCCCCTCTTTCCTGCCACTTGGGAAGCTAGATATGTCCCCTACTTCACCAAAGTTCAGGTTCCTCTCTCATCTTGAAACCACAAGCTTTACTCTTGGCTCCTAGTATTATACATCCAAACTAGGGCTTGAAAGTATGCTCCATTTCAAACGTGCATATCCACGCCAATGATTTGTTTTCATGATCACATTCAAATTTGCATTCTGTGAATCTGCCAGACCCTCTGTTTGCAACAGACATTCATTCTGGCTCTAGTTCAGAGGCTGTGTCTGCATGATCAGGGTAGAAATGGGTACCAGGCCAGACCATGTTAAGCTTGGAGATGTGCAAGTCCTTTCTGCTTCTTGCATCCCCACCACTTCATTGTGCAAGGCCAGACTACAGTCAAACTTAGAAAGCTGAACTCTCACCCATGAGTTTTCTCTCCCAACTTGCATAACATTTTATCTATTCACCAGGCTATAGATATAAAGACAAGGGGAAAACCACTTGAAGGGACAAGACTGTATAGAGCAGGCAGAGTCCAGGCTTATTGGCTTTACATTGCCAATGACAAAGCCAGAAGGGGGAAGTCAGAGGAATCTGTATAAACACTGCACAGTGCAGAGACAGGGTCAAGGCATGCTGGAATGACTCACTGTTTAAGCAAACATGACCCAGGCACTGCAAGGAAGAGACCAGCATGGGGGTGGGAGATCCTGCTTTTCATTCAGGAGAGAAAGAAAATTCCAAATTTGGAGCATTTGAATGTGATATTTGGGGCAAGAGAAGCCAATCACCATAAATTTAAAAGACATCATGCAGGGTCTGTATTCATATAGTGCTTTAATAGAAATTTAATATACTACTCTGTTGCACAAAGCATTTCAAGAATGGGTGTGGTTACTGAGTTAATATTCAAGAAACTAACACAAGACTGAAAACGATAAACATAATTACTGTATACTCATGTATAAGTCTAGAAATTTAGGTTAAAAATTGATCCAAAAAACCTGAGTCGACTTATCCACGGGTCAATATAAATACTGTACTTTATACATATATGTATATGTAACTAAACCCTGTTGAACAAAAAAGTTTAATCTGCCCTGGAAGCACTGACACTCTTCTACATTCTCATTCATCCAGCCTTTAGTATGAGCACAAATAGTTACGCCTGTAGGTTTTTTGGTATTGTTTTCTTTTGCTTTTTGCTTTACATCCTTCATTACATGCCTCTAAATTTTACCCTCGACTTATCCACGGATCATATCAAAATCCATAATTTTGGCCCCAAAACCTGCTCTTGATTTATACATCAGGTCAACTTATAGTCGAGTATATATGGTACTTTGGTTTATACCATATAATGTACAAACTTAAGATTTATACATATAAATGTCGAGAAACAGGCATGCCCCAATATTTTTTATTGACTATGTCTGCACTGCCTTTCCTCCCATGGATAGAAAATGAACCAATGGCATCCTATATTCCTTAGAGCAATTATAATTAAATAAAAAGGTACTTTAAAGGAGGCAACACCAACAAACCAATAAACCTACTCACACATATCAAATGAACACCCTTGATATACAACTAGATACAATAACAAGGACAGGACAAGCCATTATTGTCTTTTGCAGTCTTGCCTAGGACAGGCCTGATTTCTTAGTAATAGTTCATCTTTTAACATATCTCCCATTAAAGGAAGCATAACCCAAATAAGCAACAAGCATTTTTTACCTAATAGATTTGGTATATAGAGTAAAAGATTCATAAAGCTGGAAGGGGGTTCATGGGCCGTTGTGTCCAATCCCCTGCTAAATGCAGAATCTCCAGCTAAAACATCTTCAGCAGTAAACTGTCCAGCCTCCTTCTAAAGATGTCCAGAGAAGGAGATCCCACCACTTGTCTAGGCAATTGATTCCACTGCTGAATCACTCTTATTAGTTCTTAGGTCCAGACTGTTTGAGATCCCATATCTCCCCATACAGAGGGATGTGATGGCTCAAGTGGTTAAAACGCTGACTCTGTTGATTGCAAGACCAGCAGGTTGGCAGTTTGAGGCCTGGGTGCCGCATGATGGGGCGAGCTCCTATCACTAGTCCCAGCTTCTGCCAACCTAGCAGTTTGAAAGCATGCAAATGCCAAAGGTAATTTTATCGAATTGGGATACAGTGGTTTCTATACCACCCATCTTAATATCTAAGGAGAACCTCTCTTTTAATTGACGGAAAAGAAACCAATTTAATTTAAAGCCTTCATTTTCCAAGGTTACAAGAGATTTTAAAGTCAGAGAATTTGTTTCCTTATCAACCAAAATAAGATCTCCATATGTAATCCAACAGCCCAGACAGACCTCATCATGTCTATAAAACGCCTCATTTATAGAGGTCCACAAAGGGATCTTGGGGTACAGAATGGGTTTAAACTTCAGCCAAACTTTCATAAGCGCTTTACGAATAGAGTGGTTTAAAAACTCTTTATTTGCTTTAAGTTTATTGTAAAACAAGAAGGCGTGTATACCAAAAAGTACATCTGACAGCTCAAGATTTAAAAGTTGCTTATTGTTCAACTTAAACCACTCTCCCATCCATTCAAAGCAACAGGCATAAAAATATATTTTTAAATTCGGTAAACCCATGCCTCCACACTTTCTATCATCCTGAAGAGTTTTAAAGCGCACCCTGGGTTTCTTCCGACCCCAGATGAATTTATTAATGTCTTTTTTCCATTGGCTGAAAGGTTTATCATTTGTCAAAATTGGAATATTTTGGAACAAAAAAATTATTTTAGGCAAAATACACATTTTTACAGTGGCAATTTCCCCCATCTATGACAACCCGACCTTATCCCAACGGGACATGTCATTTTTAATATTTTGCTAGACCTTATGATAGTTGTTTTTAAATAAGTCAGAAGTTTTAGTTGATATCCAAATACCCAAATACTTAACCTTATCTACAACCTTATATCCAGAACATTTTTGCAACTCGTCCTTCTCATTGGGATTTAAATTAAACAACAGCATAGCGGTTTTCTCATTATTTACCCTTAGACCGGAGGCATTACCAAATTGCCTTAAGGATTTATTAACCCTTTCTATATCCTCGTTTGGTTTAGAGAGAGATATAACCAAGTCATCTGCATATGCCTTAAGTTTCATTTCAGTGCCTTTAATTTTGACTCCTGTGATTTTGATATAGTTACGAATTTCATCAGTTAGGACCTCCAAAATCAAAATGAACAACAGGGGAGAAAGGGGACAACCCTGACTCGTTCCCTTAAATACATGAATCCCCTTGGTTTTTTCTCCATTAATAATTAATCTTGCCACCTGTTTTTGATATATTGCATCCATCCATTTCCCAAAATTCTCACCAAGACCGGCTCTCTTGCATAATTCCTTCAAAAATAACCAATTAACCCGGTCGAATGCTTTTTCAAAGTCAACAAAAATTAACGCAAGTGGTCTATCACATCTTCTGCCATGATGCTCTATTAAATTAATTATATGCCGTACGTTATTATAACCATGGAATGGCTTTTATATAGGGTGTTTTGTTATTTGTACAGTGGGCCCTCCACATTCGCTGGGGTTAGGGACAGAGGACCCCCATGAAAGTGGGAAAATGACAAATAAAAAACACTCTATTTTTGACCTGATAGAACACCTTTCTCTAGGTCCTCCTGTGCTAGGTCCTCTGTGGTCAATATCTGCCAGAGCTTAACCATATAATCATGCTGAAGGACCTACAAATGCCTAAAGAAATATTTTCTCTGGTAATCTCTAAGACCTCCAGCACAATTCTATGGTTAGTTTCCAAAAGAGTTGTGCTGGAGGACTTAGAGATTCTTAAAGAGACCATATTGATCAAAACTGCCAATAATCAAATTCACAAAAGTCAAGGTCACAAATGTGGAAGGCTGACTGTATTGTAGTTTTTAATGTATGTAATTTTATAATGTTTTTATTTGGTGTTTTTCATTGTTTTTAAAACTTTTATTGTAAAGTCTTTCAAAATGTTTTTATTTGTGAGCTGCCGTGGGTCCCTTTCTGGGGAAAAGGTGGCAAAAAAATGAAATGAAATAGATTATTGCCAAGAAGGTCTTTCTAATGTTCAATTGAAATTTGCTCTCCTCTAACTTCAAACCATTAGAGCTGGTCCTACCCCCTGGGGCAGCAGACAATAGGCCTGCCCCCTCTCTGTGACAGCCCTTGAGGATTGTGAGAACTGTTTAACATGCTCAAATTCAAGCAAATCTCTTATGCAGAAAATTACATCCTAGTAGCAAACTTACTAAAATTACACAGTACTCTAACTGCTGCCAGCAAATGTCAGATACTGCTTTGTCACAAATAACATACATGATCAGATTATGCATGTAAAGAGACAAGAACCCGTCAGGGTCCTCCTTGCTAACTCTTGCAGCAAAGGGAAAAGAGAATTGTGAAAAGCATGGGATTGTTAGATGCTTTCATTTAAATGATCCAAGAAAAGACCTGGTGATGACAGCAACAGAACCCACAGTATGACAAAATTCACTTTAAGGCAAAACCTGCCAAGAGGCAAAATTAACTCTAAAACTGAATAGCAACTTCACCAGAGAGACAAGTGGGCCTGATCATTGTTGCTGCATGCCTAAAAGTCATTTCCAACTCATGGTGATCCTAAGGTGAACTTATCATAGAGTTGTCTTGGCAAGATTTGTTCAGAAAGATTTGCTATTGCCCTTCTCTGAGAGTAAGAGAATATGACTTGACCAAGTTCACCCAGTAGGTTGCCATGGATGAGCAGACATTTGAACCCTGGTGTCCAGAGCCATAGTCCAACACTCAAACCACTACACCACACTAGATCTGGATGTGACTGGGACTATGGTAATTCAGAAGGGGAGTTTAACATTTACCACTTTCAGTTATGCAAATTAAAAACTCCCTCCTGAAACTAGTTCCTTGTTCTGCCAAGCAAAATATCCAGGTTTCACATAGATATATCTGTACACTCCTACATAAGGCAATTAGCTACAGCAGGAAAAATGCCATGGAGGAAAAGCTTAAATCCATTCATCCCAGCACTGCTCCCCATCCCTTTCTACCACCCATGGCCACTATAAATGTTTAAGCCACAGGAGTTCCCACTCACAGGCTTACTGCAATATATCCAGTTGTAATTCAAAGGTCTCCCTGCCAATGGAATTTACTCCAAGGAAAGAATGGCATCTCCTGTTTTTAACATACTCTTAAGTAAGTCATGACAAGGAACAGGAATCACTGGGGATTTTTTAGTGGTGGAATGCTTTTGTGCTGGAAAATATTAATGTACACTGTCGGTATATGTAGGCATGCTGTATGGGACAGATGGAGAAAAAGATTTGGATGCCATGATGGGTTTTTTCCATCCCTTTTCTTGGATTCTCGTGACATGTTTATAGCTCTAAGCACATTACACTTTAGTGTCGTGCTGCAAATTTTACTGAGATGTTGCTATGACTCGCTAATTCCAGGCCTCTGGCTCCCTTTGAAGTCCAGATTACCATAGGCTTATCTGGGAGAAAGCCAGACTATTGATTGTTATGATTATGCCTCATGTTTTTTTGTTTCCTGGTTATAAAAAGCTACAGATTTAATTGGCTCTGCATTTAATCCATTTCCTTAGGCTGCAGAGCAGATCTTGTAAATTCATCACTACGATCCCTTCAAAATTGATTTTGAAGGAAAGGATGTTCTTGAAATTCCACAGCAGTGAACTTCAGGAGCTAGTGAATGGAATTAAGATGATTGATCTCTTTTAAGTCCCTCAGATCTTTCAGCAACAAGAAGGAGATGCCAACAAATAGAATTCAGATGATTCTGTCCCTCTTAAATCAAATCTTTTATGGTAATAATATAAGAACCATCCCCCTCCTGCTCCTCCTCCTCCTCATCACCATCAATCCATGCGCTTCCATTTTTCATTCTCAAAGCAATTTAATTCCTTGTTATTTTGAAAATAAGAATTTCATCTCCCACCTACACCTGCCTCTTTTTTCTTTTCTATTCTTTTCTTTTTAGAAGTATGCAAGCACAGAAAAAATACTGAGGGCTTGTCTACATGGGTGATTTACTCTAAATTCTCCCTAGGCTCACTGCATCCTGTTTACATGAAGCAGCAGCGCCAAACCCCTGAATCAACTCAAGACTTTATTCACGACACCTACACCTGATTCAGGGCTTCCTCCCCCTAACCTGTATTTAAATAACTCACATTTTGCTGCAGGTTTTCGACTCTTTGCAGTGATGACAGTAGCTGTTTTCACTCATTGTCCCTGAGAGCCACCCATTGTTGCCACTGCTGGCACAATAATAATAATAATAATAATAATAATAATAATAATAATTATTATTAATAATAATAATAATAATACCCCACTCTTCAGCCAAGGCTATCAGAGCGTCTTACAATTTGTTAGTTAGACATTTCCCTGCCCTCAGGCTTGCAATCTAAAAAAAAAGTCCTCCTTATTTACATATATCGCTCGAGATTCCAAATACAGCCATGTTATTGATGCTAGGCACAAGTTGCTTTAAGGTCAGAACATGGTCCCTAGCATCAATAATATGGCTGTATTGGGGATCTCGAGCAATGTAAATAAGGAGAACTCAACACCCATCACCTTGCAAAGAGGCACTAAACAAGGTTGTCCCTTGTCCCTGCTCCTCTTTGCAATAGCGTTGGAACCTCTTGCAACATTGATCAGAGACAACAACAAGATAGAAGGGATAGAAATCAATAAGACTATGCATAAAATTGGACTTTACGCAGATGACATGATACTTTACATTAAAAACTTTCCTGATTCTTTCAAGGAGACTGATAAAATATTAAAACAGTTTGGCAGGTTCTCTGGGTTCCAAATAAATTATCAATGCAACTCTTGAAACCCAGCATTCTTGGGAGGGACTAATGCACATACAATTCAACCCCTCAGGTCTAAAGTATCTAGGGGTCATCATCACAAGAGATATCTCTCAATTTAACCCTCGCAATTATAATCCAATCACTAAGTGGATTAAATCAAAACTGGCCCATTGGAAGTCACTTCATTTCTCCCTTTTGGACAATGTTTCTTTAGTTTACTCTTTCATTCTGACAAAACTATTGTTTTTTCTTCAAACAATTCCCTTGAGACCACCAAATCCATACTTTAAATGCTGGAACAAGTTAGTGGACTACCTAGTTTTAATGGGAAATGCCCACGCTTCTCAAAAGCAGTCATGCATTCTAAAACTGGATATAGAGGGTTGTCATTTCCGAAACTTGATCTTTACTTTGAAGCTTCTCAGCTAAGTCAAATCACCCAGTTGATTAGCAGAAATAGTCTGACCAATTGGATAGATTAACACACCGCGCAGCTCCCGCGCAGAGCAAAAAAGGAGCTCCAAAATGGAGCTCCTTCTTGTGGCGCCTCTATGACGTCGCGAGGCGCCGCTGGCGCATTCACAACATCATAGGCGCCGCGACACATCTGGACGCTATGCATCCGATACGTAAACATGGCGGCCCCCATGTGGAAGGGGCGCCGCCATGTTGTACGTATGGAATACGTACTAGGGTTAGGGGGGTGCGGAAGCACCGCCCCTTCCTAACCCTAATACGTATTCCATACGTATTTTTTGGAGGTCTGTAACCCGCCTAGATATACATTTACTAAAATTTGTAATAACCCTTTTTTGCTCACTGCCTTGGCCTTGTAGAAGAAATGGAGGCATCTCTTGGCTCCCTACCCTTCCCCTTTACGGCCTTTTCTTACTCACCCTCTTTTCCGGAGCCCAGAAAAATATGTACAGTTTTGAGGTTGGAAGGTTTATGGCCTGTATTCAGTTAGTGACCTGTTCCACAATGGGATGACTATCACAATGGAGCAACTAATCTGTGCTCTGGGCCCTGGTCATCACAACTGGTATCAAATAATACAGATACAATTATTTTTAAAGAAACTGCTTCAGATACAGGAATATCCTCGCCCACTTACTTTTTTTGAAAACATGTGTGTCTCTCTGGCTATATATTTTAAAGGCCAAATAGCATGCATTGCATGTAATTGTCTGCTAGAAGAAACATTTGGGAACTCAACACTTCATAAAGCAGGATGGGAAGCAGAATTTTCCCTTTCACTTGATAGTAAGACCTGGGAAAATATACGGACTCATTTACCATTTAAAACTAAGTCCATTGACATTAAAGAGAATATTATCAAGCTGGTCCATCAGTGGTACCTCACCCCAGTCAAATTGGCTCGTATGTCTACCAATGCTAATCCAAAATGCTGGAGGGGTTGTGAAGGTAGGTGTCAGAACTCCAAAGCCAATTACTGATCAATATTCACATTCACTTTGGGTTTTGTTCATATTAATGGTGTAATTGCTTTAGATGTAGTTCTGCTACCAGCTTGCTTGCTAAGGGGGGGATGGGATGCTTTGGCCGCATAGCTGCATAGGATTGGAATGTATTGTTTAATTAGTTGGAGACATCTGCAAAGCCCAAGGTCAACCTGGTTTCTCAAGCCGCGCTAGCCTGGGAAGCAACAGGAGGGGGAAAGATGGGGAGTAGAAGGCGGGAGAGCAGGAAAAAAGGTGGGGGCCGGCCAAGAGTACTTTTAACTTGAGGTTTGTGTTCTGAGCTTCAGAGTTCACTAAAAAGTCTGTCTGGCCACCATTCATCTATCTATCAATAAACTTCACTGCTTTTAAGCAAGTTGCTGTTGTTGGTTATTGGTGAAGGTTGTTGGATCTCACAGTAGGGGAACCTTTGTACATATATGGCTGGATTGTCCCTTAGTGCATGAGGATTGGACAGAAATTTTACAACTGATCTCCAAGAACACTAAACAAAGTTTACAATTATCACCACTCCTGCTCCTGTTCTCCATTTTTATGAATGAAAATAAAGCCCTGCAGCATAAAGAACTTATTAGTTTGCTTCTGGCTGTTGCCAAGCTTGAGACAGCCAGGAACTGGAAAACTGGAAAGTTGAATATTGCAGGATGGTGGACTGTGCTCTGGGACTTGTGGTTAATGGAGAAAATGGCAGATAACAACAAAAGAGCAAGAGGCTTACACTCTGGATTGACCTTTCATAAGATTTGGCACCCATTTATTGAATATATCCAGCAAGATTTAGTCTCAAGACATCCCCCAATTTTAGCTAAATTTTTATGGAAAGATGTCTTTCAGGATCCTTGAATACACCTTTTATCTATAATTTTCAGGGCCTTATCTGGGTTATTGTCTGTATTTATTGTTGTTTTGGTGTACTGTTTGTTGTCATGTTTTGTTTTAGAATGTATTAATAGAATTTTAATTTAAAAAATCAATAACATGGCCGGTTGCCTCGTTCTGCCCTCATTAGTGGCACTGGGCAATGAACAAAGACCATGGGGGAAGGCTCAAAACATGCAGCAAAAGAGAGCAGGTAGGTGGGAACTGGGGGCCTGAATACTCCAGAGTATTCTGGCAAGTGAACTTGGGCCTGATGGTCAGTTCTTTCACTATTGAGCACAGAAATGCTCCAATACAGTCGCTATAGCAATATTCCTGTTATCACATTGTCAGTGAAGAAGAATCAGAAAACGTTCTCCAAGGTGTTTTAAAACATTTCTTTCCTTACATTACTGTTTTTTTTTCTGCCACTGCAACAGCATCGTAATCACATTGCCGTTTACAGCTATTACTACTCCTGCTATTATTCCTGCATCCCTTTCAGAAAATTCATTCACAACAACCACAGAGGGAGACAGTATAACTAGCTGTTTATATGATCTGGAGGAATGTTAATAAGTAAAATGACACAAGCAAATCTACTGCTTGTTGCAGCTGCGTTGCCTGGAAATTATTACTGAATCTGACTGAGCCTATGGGAGACCACACAAATGTTTAGTTTCTTGGTTGTTTCAGAAAGGAATTAAAATCCACATTCTGATGCAAATTCTTTTCAATATCAATGTAGACAAGCATCAAACTTATCACCATACAAGGAGTAATGCATGCCACCATCTCTGAATGCACTGAAGACAATTTGGAACCTGACTGAAGAAGTCTGGGGGGCACTCACACTCTTTTTTCTTCTTTTTGTTCTGAGGATATGTGGATCGCTGTGCTGATGCATATCAGGTTTGTTGTTCCCATTTTGTTTCGGGTTCACAAATCTTTAGTCATTGTAACCCCTTTGTTAGTCACACATGGCATTGTTTTGACATAAAATGGAGCCGCCTCCATTTCCTTGAACAATAGAGTGATCCAAATCAATCTGGAAGCTTATTCACACTGCAAAAATGCGGATTGATGTAGATCTTTCAGGAAAACTTGGGGAAATGCCTGGTATCGAACATCCTGGGTTAAGTGAGTGTTTTGCCAGCCCCCTCCCCATACTAAAAGTGCATTGAATGCACTCGGGACCTGTGTAAACAACAAGGATTCAACCCAGATTCACCTGGATTATTTTCATAGTGTGAATGGGGCCTTAGAGAGTTGAATCATTTTTCAGTCAGGCCGCTGCAAACACGGGCTTGCCTTATGTGGCTTTCAGCTAACGCTGAAGCTACAGTACAATTAAATGAATGGTGTATGCAGTGCCACAGGCACATACCCCATTGTTTTCAAGCATACACAGTTTCCTCCTTCCACAGGGGGCTCCAGAATGGATCCTCTGTGTAAGGAAAGGGCTGACTGTATATTGATCATCTTCTGGCTAATCTGTGTGCTCAGAATACAACAAAGATTGCCAGTTTCTGGAAGTATCACTGTTTTATACTGTTTCATTATAAGAGCATTATATTTAATAATATATTTGTTTTACTTTATTTTATTATTCTGGTTGTTGTTTGACATAAAAATTCATTCATTAATTTCTTGATCAATCAATCACTTTATTTATATTCCACCTTCCCCCCCCCCCCCAAATAGAAGATCCTTACAGAACAAAAAGAAATATAAATAAAACTACATGTGGCTAAAAACATACAAAAAGTAAGACTGAAATATTAAATTATTCATAGAATTAAAATCACAGAAAACAATCTAAAAGCATAATAAAAAGCCACCAAGGTACAGTGGGCCCTTCCCTTACACGAGGGATCTGTTCCAGATCCCCCTGCATAAAGAGAATTCCGCACATGCTCGAGCCCTGTTCAAAAAACATGGGGCTAGTGCCTACGGTGAGGCACAGCGTGCACCATTACCCCTTCCTGGGTGCACCGAGACTTCTTCCGGTGCGGCTTTTAGCATATGCTGAAAGCCACGTAAGTTGCACCCATGTATAACATGGGTGCACTGTATAGTGGGAGGGGTGTGGGACTAAGATTCTGGAACACCAAGGCTCAAGTGCCCACTTGGCCATGGAAACCCACTGAAGAACTTGGGCAAGTCACACTTTCTCCGCCTCTGAAAAAGGCAACGGCAACCCTCCTACAAACAAATAATGCCAAGAAAACTTTGTAACAGGTTCATCTAAGGGTCACAATAAGTTGAAAATGACTTGAAGGCACACAAGAACAACAAGAACAACAACAAACAGTACTACAACAGAAGACACATTATAGAAAACAACAGTTCCAAACACCTGCTAGAACAGAAAGGTCTTCACCTGATAATGAAAGGGCAGCAAGGAGGGGAGCCTGCCTCATCTCCCTAGGAAGGGAGTTCTGGAATCTAGGAGCATGCCCGCAGCTTCACAAACAAAGTAAACTTTCAGACTTTCTCTGTACTTTGGGATCCATCCACTTACAGGAGTGGATGTCTTCAGAACGCACTAGAGCAAATGATTATGTTTGTTTGCATACATGGTTCAGTAGTGGGTGCTGCAGCATCAGCCACTATCCCAAGTGCATTGGGCTTTACAATTCATCTGACCCACAGGCATGGCAAGATGGGTGGGGAGGCTGCCAAGAGCCCAAGCCCCCAAGGTATTTGATTTGCCTGTTCACCCTCAATGTCAGCTGCTTGCTTTATCAGTCCTCTTCTACTGGTCCCAAAGGAAAGAGCAAGCAGATACTTCTAGTGGGATCTGAGTGTACATAAAGTCCAGGATCCTGTTTAACAATGGCAGGGTTTAATGAAAAATGGTGGTAGTGAAGAGAAATTGCCCTAATGTCACCAATTGTTTATTTACAAGTGAAACAAGTTAGCACCTGAGAGGAATGATAAAGAGAAGCTGCTGGTGCTGGTAGTAAGGAGGAGGTGGCAATAGTAGAGGAGCAGGGACTGCCTAAAGAAAAGAGCTTCACTGACAATGTCTTGGTCAAAGGCTGTCCAAAGACTGGAGCCGGGATTGACTTCCCACCTGGGACTACAATCATCCTTATTCTATACTGTTCTTCTCCTATAGAAAGCATCTTCCAGATTAAGCACTAGGTTTTCTAACCCTACATATCCTATGCAACTTCCTTCTTCCCCTCTGCTGATAGAAATGTTGCCATTGATCCTAGTTGCATCACAATGGAAGCCAGGAAAAGGTCAGTCACTGTTTGTTCTGTATTTGACACAAGGTGCTTTACATTTTGCTTTGGGCCACTTTGATGAACAGCAAGTGATTGCTGGGTAGGCACAATAAGTGCAACACTGGCCTAGCAATGAAGAGTATTTGGCATAAATATGACTAGCTGACAGGGCTCTGGATGAGATGGCAACCCAAATGTTCAGCAAATGGAGGTAGCAGAAGATAGTGCCTGACAGATCATCTTTATTTCACTTGACTAGATTCTACTTGGCATTCAGTATTGCTTGAGTTCCTTTTCAAATTTTCATCTTTTGAGAAGAAAGAAAAGCCCACTGTGTTCAACAGGAACTCCAGCAACAACAGCTGCAGAGCAGAGCTGGATCAGTTCCCCCTTCAATTCAGGGAAGAACATTCAGTTTTGTGAATCATTCCAACTGAAGCAATACATTCCTCTTTCCCCTTGAAATACATTACCAGATCACATCTTAAATCTCAATGTAAACATATAACCTACTCCTGTACATCATCACTCTGCTGGATTAGCATCCCCACAACCAGAAAAACAATCAAACCCAGAAGATCTTTAGTTTGTTGCTGGGTCAGCAGCTAAAAACATCAACATACAATGCAAGTCACCAGAAACAACAAATGAAAAGCATCTACCAGTCAAATGGTTGCAGGTGTCCGCTTACAATGCTGCATTCACTGACTCCAGCATAACAGGGGATTTTGGAGGAAGAGGAAAAGAAAACAGTGACAAGATCTCTCCAGCACAAAACTAATATCAACAAGAGGGGTAAATATGAAAGGGAAAAACCAAGGGAGTTACTCTCCTCAACAAACTCGATTTCTTTTCTAATGAGACTAAGCTTGAGAAATTCCAGCACGGTTACGGTTTGACTAAGTGAGTGAATCAACCATCCTGAAATTCTTGACATAAAGTGCAAGATGAGGGATTCGTTCTAAATAAAACTGCCAACAAAATTGGCACACCTTTGATTAAAACAGTTGGGGTGTGGAGACACTCTCTTCATATAGTGCGGGGGGGGGGGGGAGCTGCCTTATACTGAGTCCATACTTTTGGACCCTCTAGCTAAATATTGCTGGCATTCATAGCGGTTCTTTGGGGTTTCAGGAAGGAAATGTTCCAGCCTTACTTAGAGATGCCAAGGATTGTACCAGGACTCTTCCCAGCAGGTGCCTTCCATTGGGCTACAGTCTCAACCCTAAAGAATATGGCATCATGACACTTGACAACTGGCCATTAGACATGATAAACAGAAAGAGAGAAGCAAACTACCAACATCTCGTAGTGTTACTTTGATCTATTACAAGAGAGATCTAGGAATCTGCCTCTTTTTATTTTGCTCGATCTATCTGTTATATATATATATGAGTATACATAATAGAATGATATTTACAAATATTATGAATTAATACTGAGAAGTACCCTCAGATTAAACATAGTTTCCCCCCAAAAAACATGCAGCATCTGGACACTTTTAAAGAGGGCGGGAGAAAGAGCCATCCCCTGAGAAATTCTTTAAAATCAACATCTTGCTTGACAGATTTTAGGCACTCCCAAAGTCAGTAACATCTTGCAAACAAGCTAGAAACCACATAACCAAAGAGGAAAGGACGTCTCTTTAGCAAAAAAAAAAAAAAAGTATCTTTTCTCCTGGATTTTTCCCAAAAGGCTGCAATCTGTTTCCACAACCTATATGCCCAAATTCATCTGTGCTTATGATGAGACCCTCATTAATCCCAAATTCAAAGCGAAACAATTTGCTGCTGAGGGGAAAAAGAGGAAATGCAATGAAAAGGGAAGAATATCAGAAATAACACTGAATGCATGCAAGCTGGAAATTAAATCTGGCTCTGAATTTTCCACAGCTTACTCCCTAATGTCTGGCAGTTTGATCACAATAAAACCAGACATTCCAATAATGAAACAAGCTCAGAGCACATAGTAAACCGCCCAGAGAATATCCACTGTGGTATTCCTTCAGCATCCTAAACATATCTGCTGGGGAGTAGCCATGATCTGGTACCATGGAAACATGCCTTTGCTCATCCTTCTCTATCTGAGCATCGGCAAAGCAATCACAGTTTCTTCTTTTTTTTCTACTCATGCAAATGTAGCAATCAAGCCGGGCAGCTTGCCAGTCAGCCTTCCCTGGAATAGTTGATGCGACCCTGGCAGAAAATTGGCAAAATTTCACTGTAGGCATTTAGAAATCATGAAGGCAAATCAAGGGGTGATGATTTGACTGTACTGGTCAAGCCTCAGCTGGACAAAAGATTAATTTGCTCTCTAAAGCAACACTGAGCCATGTACAAAATGAAATTTAATTTCAAGAAGGGTACATGTGTGTGAGAGTATAAGAGAGGTGATATTACTCTCTGTGGAGCTCCTCTGGTGGTCTGTGTGGAAAACATCAGGAGAGCACTGTGCCAAGCAACCTACACCTGCCCAGGACACATTAAGGAGTCTTTTTTTCTTTTTTTCATGCTTTTCAACAATTAAAAGGTTGCAGTTAGCAAATAACTCACCTGCCTACTCTTAACAAGTGCAAAATGTTTTTAAAACTCCCCGGTGGCCCTTCTGCCTTGCAACTCATTTAATTATGAACTCACAGGAAATTGCTGACTGTAAATTGTCCTGAAAAAAAATGTGTCAAGCTCAGCTATTAACTGCAGGGTAGGCCATTAAATCTGCCACTCACTACATTACCTCCTGTAGCTACTAGATACCCTCTTGTTCTGGCACCTGCCAAGGAATCATAGCCTGCCCAAAGTGCCTGGTGCCTACGTCATCCCAGTTGCACAATTAAAGCAGTCAAGAGATGTGTGTCGGTGGGTGGGTTGGCTGGCATGCATGTGCATCTGAAGACATAGTAGAACCCAAGTATTTGTAAAGACCATACATTGAGAATTTCCTTAGAAACTCAAAGAGATAAATTTGTACAGAAGTTTTTTTTTATTCCTATTGAAACAAAACGAGCAATAAAACTCCTACAAGAGCCTCTAGTCCCTATTAAGTACACAGTCACTATTAAACTAGAGAGTCAACAGCACAGGGCAGAGCTGGGTTCAAATTGCCACCTTGTCATCAATCTTACTAGTTAACCTGGCCAAGTCAGCACTTTTCAGATTAACCAACCTCACAAGGTTATCACATGTATAAAATGAAGAAGACAGTTCAAAGAAAAGCAGGATTTAAACACAGTAAACAAAGAGACAAGGTAGGACAGGCTATCCTGTTCATTTTTGCCACACTTTGTCTTCATGTCACATCATACTTTTGCTTTATTTGCAACTTAGTTCCCAAGTAATTGAGCAAGAGGCACAAAAGAAACTTTACCAGATAAATAGCCCTTAAATCAATGTGCAGGCCTGTAAAAGAATGAATTACAACCTGTGGGGTTGTCCTCCACAGAAGGGGATTTAAACTGAATCACATCACAAGCCAGAGAAAGTTGATGTTTGTTTCCTTGCTTGCATAGGAGAAATAAAACATATTGCAACAGCAAAGCTACATTCATTTCTTAAAAGTTCATTAATAAGACACTTGTGCTTGTCTGGTATCACTTCATCCTTTTATGTTGGTTTGAACTAAAGAAACACTCAGCAGTTTGTCATTCTCCACATTCTTTGCTCCTTCCTTTTTAATAAAATCCACTGTGGTTGTACAATAGGATGAAAGTAACCCCGCATCCCTAAAAAAAATTTCCAAAAATAAAGAGGGTAACTTTACGAAATATTTCATTTAACTGCCTTATTCCTACTGAGAATGCACATAGAAGTCTTCCTCAGCAAGGCAAAAGCATCTCTCCCTTCTCGCCCAAAAGACCTTAATGACTTCCCAGAAAACCAATGCAGTCTGAGCATGTCACTCTGATGACATGGACCCGGCAATTCTAGAACCTGATTTTCTTTCTGGGTTCCCCCTGAATCTTAGAAATTGGGCTGCTTTCTGCACCACAACTACACCTCGTGTCCATTAAGACTGAGTGCATGGAGACCTTTCTCTCCTGTGTGATGATCTCACTTAATCTCTTAAAGAAAGCCCCCTTTAAGAGATTAAGCAATCAGGCTACAACCAACACATGGACAGGCCAGGAGCCAAAACCATTATAACAGCACCAGTTGTTAGCATGTTTCAGAGAATGGGAGGCCCACAAATGGGGTTGCCAGATGTCCTTCATTTGAAGAGAATGTCCCTTAATTCAGAACACAGGCAGAGCTCCAGAATACCATAGCTATCCCTTCACTGTATAAGATCACAGCTCCATGGAAGTATGGATCCTGTTGATTACAAAGGAAAAGAAAAAGAGGGTCTGGCCCTTAATTTTGAAATGCTGTTCTGGCACCCCTTTTGATATGACACTCCCCCTGGATACCTCCCTGAGACTTTCCTGCTTACCCAGAATATGGACTAAATATGTATTACAACAGCAGGTCCTATTTATCAGGCCACTTGGGAGAAAAGGAGAGAGCAAGAAAGAGAAACATCCACACAAAGCGCAGGCTGACATTTCAATGTTAGTATGAATCCCATGTCACCTGCTAGGACTTGCGGTCTGTCACCAGAGACCCCAAACAGCTGGGCCTTTGTTTACTTCAGGCTGTCATGTAACAGGCCAATCACCCTCCTTTATAGATGGGACAAAATGCAGGGCAGAGAATATTTATTTTCTCTTACACTGGAACAGGAAACCTCCAATATTCTAGGATTCTCTCTGGCGTTTGGTCGAGTTTGGAATGTGGGAGACTCAGGAAGGAAGAGAGAAGGGCTCGATTTGTATGAACCTGAATATGCTGCAAAGAACATTCCAAAATAATCAGTGCAGGGAAGGTTAGTTTTGGCAAGAAAGATGGACATGTGAAGCTTGACATCCAAATGCCTCCACATCTCCGTAATACACCCTGGTAGTGGCACCAACTCTATTATTTCCATAGTCCAAATTTTGGCTGACATATGCATATTTTAAGCATTTAAGGATGTCGACATTAAATGGTGGCTTCATATGAGTGTGCCACCACAAATCAAGCACGATGCCTCCTTAGACACAACAGTTTTTCATGGATCATACATTCATGTGTGATCCATCTCTAAGTCTAAAGTAAGCATAAATCTTGATAGAACAGGGCCTGATAGGAATATTCTGGAACAAAAATAGGGTATTTAGCCCAATATGCCCTGAAATAGAAATAAGACATACAAATTTTTCCTTGGCTGGCAATCTTGTATTTATCAGCAAACTACAGGTTGAGCCTCCCTCATCCAGAATTCCAAAATCTGAAGTATTAGAAAAACCAAAACTTTTTTCATGGGTGGCTAAGATTGTGACAGCTTTGCTTTCTGATGGTTCCATGTATGCAATCTTTATTTCATGCACAAAATCATTAAATAATAATAATAATAATAATAATAATAATAATAATAATATATTTATATCCCATCTCTGTCAAAGAAACATAAGTGAATTTTCTGATTAGATTTAGGTCTCATCTCCTAGATATCTCATTATATACAATTATAGGTGTTCCAAAATAAAAGAACACACACACCAAAATCCAAAACACCTCTGGTCACAAGCATTTCAGATAAGGGAAACTCAACCTATACAAAAATTAAACAGGTGAATTTCTTCCTAGCACAGATGGGAAAATGTTTACTCATTTAAATGTCAGCATGCCAAGTTACCATTGGAAAAAACGCCAGGACCAAAGAAAATAAAAAAGCTGGCAAACTACACTGAAGTTACCAATTACCTACAAGAAACAACAATTTCTTTCATGTGGATTCCCCTACATCAGGCTCATTCTATCTGTCTCCACCCAAATCTATACAATTAGGAGTAACCACCATGATTTTAATACTCCAATAACAACAACATTAAAGAGGCCTCACAGTTGGACTCAGGGTCTGTCACAATTACACATCTGCAGACCAGAGCAGCAGAATTAACAAGGATTCTCTAGTGTAGCTTTCTATGACATGTGAGTATTTTTAGGCCCAAGTCTACACCCTCTCCCTTGATGGAGCTCTGGGACTTTTAAAACCCTTCCAATGATAAATGGAAAACTCATGACATAATATCCCACTCTGTGAGTTTCCATCTCTCTCAAGCAGCAGGGGGTGAGTAGCCAAAAGAAAACAAGGCCAAAGGCCCTTCATTTCCAAACAACCTAACAATTTGGAGTATAATATTCAAATTAGCAAGGATTAACTGTGTAGCAACCAAATGGCTACTTATTAACAAATCTGCAGAAATTAAGGATCACTGGCACCTCTGTGGAAACATGAAAATCAGCCCTTAGGAGTCTCTAACACATCATGCCCTCCCCCCATTTGACAGAGTATATGAATAAAAATATTTTGTTTATTTAGCATGCTTATATTTATTCACACAATCATGCATATTCATATTTTAACATTTTGTAAAGAAATAACACTGTTCAAATTAGAACAGTTTTATTTATGTAAATGTAATATATAACTCAATACATGGGTAAATTTTACACATAAAAATTTAAAGAGAACAAGGAGGTGGAGGGATCCTGGCCTCCAAGTCTCACTCCCACCCCCTTTGAGCAACTCTCACACACACCAAAGGGAGAACTACAGTTTTGAAATGCATCTAAGCTAGATGGTAAGAACCCAGGAATGTCTCAGGGATCTCTTTCTGCAATCTTTTCAGATCTGTATTGCATTGATTACAGTAAGTGGCTAGCAAGTTTTTTTTTTCTTTTTCTGACGCACCAACTGGCTTTTCCTGGTTATACCCCACTCTGCTCCTTTCATTATATTGGGGAGAAAGGCCTCTGCAAGTACTGTGTCCACCTCTTTTTGTGTTCACTTATTTCAGGATTATTTCAGTTTGGTCCAGTATTACCTGAGTTACAGACTGATTAAAAAGAAATATAAATTAAAATGCCCTTGGTGAGATCTTTATGCCAAGCTACATATGGTTTCAACTGATTGTGAAACATGAGTGTTCACTAAAATCAAATCAGATCCTTCAAGCCCTTTCTGTATAAAAACTAATAATGAGACTAGCAGCATACTGATAAGCCATGCTGTATGAGAACTCTATTAAAGAGCTTAGCTTTGCATTGTTGGCAAAGAATTTCTGTTTAATTCGCTGCTTTTCACATCTACCTTGAGTCCTATTAACATGTGGTAAACTGCATGGAAAAGCTATAATTAAGACTCTATACATACCAAGCACTGGGGCTGAGGAAAGACGAGTACACAGTGTTTTCTTACAATAAGCTTGATTACATTTGCAAAAGTTATAAAGACAGCACAAAGGATGCCACCAATGGACTTCACTGCCTATTCTTTCAACAGTTCTTTTGACCATTCTTTTCCACTATCCTCTAAGAACTAGGAGCAGGTAGGTTGAGGAAATGGGAGAGTGGGTGAAGAGACCTCTAAAAGAACAAATGGAAGCACAATGGCTGTACGCTTATCTTCTCTCTCAGAAATCTATAGTCAGAAGGATATCTGGATTAAGATCTGTTTACAAGCTCGCAGAAGTGTTCACAGATGTCCCCCTCCTTCACACAACAATGCTGTGAGGTAGATCGTGCTTAATCAGTGATTGAGACAAAATCTCTCAGGACTTTTTCACACGGGGAAAATTGGAAGGTTAGACTGGTGCCAATGCAGGGTCATCTAGGGCATTAGGGACATGTTTGCAGCTGCATTCCACATGACTCTGCACGCAATCAGAACAGACGTCAGACAGAATGTGAGGTGAATCAGGAAATAAGCAAATTCACAAAACTTCCGTATTTCCATTTCCATTTTGCTTGCAAATTCACTCCCTTCAAGTAATGGCAGCCATCTGAAAACCAAGCCTCCAGATGCCTCCTGTTCCCAGATTTTGCAGGGTCCCTTGAAGTGCCAGGAAGAGGGAGAAAACCCTGTTCTTAAAGGGATACACACACACACACTTCCCTCACCCGGCTGCTTTCTCCTTCCTCCTGCAGCCTCTAATTAAGGGATCAGCTGCTGGGAGAAGGCAGAGAGAGGACATTTTGGCATTCCTCCTGGATAGGAGGAAGAAATGGAAGGCATGTCCTGGAAAAGGAGGGCATCTGGGAGTATCAGCCCTCGCTTTCTCTCTCTTGTGTCTTTTTGTGTGGTTTTACAGAGTTTGCAAAGGGAAGCCTCATTCTGCCTTCCTCTGATACAGCTTCTGGGACTTCTGGGGCAAAGAGTTTTTTCCTCCCCATTTCTCTTCACTCCCTGGAGCATGTGGGTGTGTATGCCCTTGTGGAATTGACAGTTTGGAGCATGTGCAGAAAGTTATTTCTAAGGTAGCAATGGGGGTTTGTCCTCCTCGTTTGATACCCAAATTCACATTGGACCCTAAGTAATGTGCCTTTAACCCCTTGTTGTGCTCTTGTGTGTGATAACCGTTAGCAAATGGGCTTGCTTTTCTGGGAAGCCACCACTTTAACCATTTTCGGGATGGAAGCACATAGTTTCCTGTGTGAAAAGGTCCTCAGTGACTTTTATGGCTGGGGTGGGGGCTCAACCTGGATATACCCAGTCACAATCCAACACTCTAACCACTAAAGGTGAGCTAGCAAACCCAATTACAGTGCTGCTGGGGGCTAGTTTTGAAAATACCTAGTTTTCAGTAAAAACAAGGTGATGCTGTTACTTGATCAGGAGTGTACTTTCAAAGAATGTGAAGTGATTAAACAGAAAAGCCAAATAAATTTCTGTTTTGGTAATTACACAGCAAATACATTAAAAAATCATCTCCAAAAAGTCTTTGTCTGTTTAAAATGGGAGGGGAGTTTATGGTCTTACAGATGTTGTTTTAATGTTATTGTATTGCTATGTTTAATTTTAACTGTCGATGCATGTTTTTATGTATGAATGTTTTATAATGTTGTACACCGCCCTGATTATATAGAAGGGCAGTATAGAAATAAAATTTTTATTATTATTTATTATGTTAATGGACTGTAACTTCCTATCTACACAGCCAGTGGTGAGGAATGCCGGTGGCTGCAACTGAACAACATCTGTAGGGCCACACAATTCCCATCTCTGCTTTAAAAACTATCAAGTTTTATTTGGCATACACATTAGGGGATCAGAATACCTCTTCATCAGATGCACCTGATTCCAAATAAAACTCCACAGTCTCCAACACACTTTTTAAGAAGTGTAGCCGGAGTACTCTGTATGCTAAATACTCATTGCTGTTCAGCCAGTCAAACAGCCTCATTATAAACTGAGTCAAAACATCCAGAAATACAGCACAGATCACCACTGAGATTTACATGTCACTGTACACAGTACATCTTCTATATCTTTAGATTTACTCAACTGAGCAATTCATCCTTATACACATCCTCTATTGTTTTCTCAGAACCAAAATGCCTTTTCCTCTCTCTTTCTCACAGTATCTATGTAGCCAGAAAAGAGTGCAATTATGGCAATTATGGTAATAACAACAAATTCAGTTTAAGCCAGGCACCCTTCATACCTCATTGTTCCACAAAGCAGAATTCACTTGCTTCAAGCCAATGACAAATATCTGCTGTGTAGAAACAAATTGCCACAACTGCAGAATGGGTATTTGCTTCGCAGAGACACCATGTGCACGCTTATACATCCAGACCACAAATAAGGCATTCTTGTTTGCAGCTCTCAGCAGTATATATTATCTTGTCACAGTTAAAATTTGCTATCTGCTTGTAGCAACATTCTTTCTGTATTCATGGTAGAATTCTGACTTTTAGGAGCAAATAACAATGTGCCATATTAATAGCCGCACAAAACCAAGAATATCCTATGCCATACAGATTAATATGTAAAAAGCTGGAAACAAGTCCAACCACTTTCAGCTCACATAGGTTGTTGTGCTAAGGCAAAGGTAAAAGTAGATGTGCTGACCAAATATAACCTTATCTTAATGCAGATATGTCAGCTGATGCTGGTGCAAAAACTACTTCCAATTTACATCAGTTGACTTTTGAGTTGCATGCCTGATGCTCTGTCATAGTACTCACCCTGTGGTGATATCATCATCCTCAGTCATTGTCTTGCCCATTAGGTCACTGTCACTCATGTACCCAGACTTGAGATCGACGTCATCAGCATCAAGTGACTCTACAAGCTCCAGGCGAGAAATGTGGCTGAGCTTGCTGGGGCTGCGCATGGGCATGGTGTGGGAATAATGAGCTCGTTCCCCATGCATGTACCAGCTAGGAGTACCTTCTGAGCGGCAGCCCCCACCCACTGAAGGAGCATCCCCGGCCTGCAGACGTGGGCTGGACTGACCATAGCGCCAGGAGAGGGGAGAAGAACGATTTGACAGGCTGGACACGCTGCGGGGATTGGCTTCATCACTGTCATAACACGTCATCTCCAGTGAGCTGCAGGAATAGAGCACAGAGAAAGATATCAGGGATATAAGTGTAGAGAGAAGGACAGATTGTCTTATAAATCAAAACACCTAGAACAAAGATGTAATCAAAATCACAAGCCTAGGGGGTGTTCAACTGTACAATCAGACAGAGTAAAGTTTACACATTAAGCCTTAAGGTGAAGAGCAAGTTCAAACACCACTATACAGTTGTTTTTATGTTAATTTTCAGCTGTTTGCAAGATCCAGTACAGAACCAAGATCTTGGTTTTTCTAATATTTGTAAAGGAAGTAAGAATTTTAGTAAACAGAGCTCCTCTGACCACAGTAGATTTACAACAGTAATAGCTGAATCTCTTGTTCTTTCTACCCAAGTATTGAAATATGGGTGTTCTGTTCTATAGTGATCCTGAGAACTTTGTCTGTGTATTATTTGACACTCGTGCTGGATGTCAGAGTGTTAAAGACAGAAAGTAAAAAAGGCCAAAGGTACAGAAACACAGACAATATTGCTGTAGATGAGTATACAGTTAGTTTCAAATTGAAAGATAGCCTTCCATTCCACTTGTATGCAGATACAGGATAACTCACAGTGGTAAACGAAACAAAGTTTCTATCCTTTCAGCAGTTTCTATCTGATATGTTCTTTGATTGCCAAAAATTTTGTGGTTTGCCACAGAAAAAACATGATGCTAGATTGATTTTTTTAAAAATAAAAATAACAACACATTTTATTTCTTACCCAGCTCTCCAAAAGGCTCAAGGCAGGATACAACACAGATTAAAACACACAAATCCATTTGAACACATTGAGTGAAAGTACATAAACATAGGACACATTAAAACCAACCAACATAAAATTAAATACATTAATTTAAAATTCATAGTTTGAAATCTATCGGGTAGACCTGCCTGAAGAGAAAGGTCTTTAATACTATTTTAAATTCAGACAACATTTTAAGATGTCAAAACTCTCTTGTCAGACCACTCCACAGTCCAGGGGTTATAGAAGAAAATGTCGTCTAGATGATAGTTGCCAGTCTAATTCTGGCCGGTTGAAGTAAATGTCTCCCAGTGTATGGAGGTGTACTTGAATGTATGCGGTGAATTACACAGGAAGAAACAAGCCCATAGATAACCTGTACCCAAACCATGTAGGGCTTTAAAGGTAATAACCAATGTTTTGTACTTTGCCCAGAAACTAATTGGCTAACTAACTGAAGTTAGTTACTAACTGAAGTGAATTACTAACTGAAGTTTCTAAATTTGTTGAAAAGATTGCCCAGTGAGAAAGCATTGCAAAAATTCAGCCTTGAGGTTACTAGCATGTGCACTACCATCTTTAAGTCTTCCAATTCTAGAAAGGATCACAGCTGGCATATCAACCAAAGCTGTTAATATGCACTCCTGACTGTCACATCTATCTGGGCTCACATTTGGACAGACAAATCCAAGATCACTCCCAAACTGTGAACACAGTCTTTCAGGGGGGAGAGTGTGTGACCCATCCAGAACTGGCTGATACACCTTCAGCTCCAGAGAAGGACCCTTAATAGTAATCACCTGTTTTGTCTGGATTCAGTTTCAATATCTATTTTTCTTCATCCAGCCCATTTCCTCCTCCAGCATTTATTCAGAGGAGACACACTACCTTTAGCTAAGACTGTTTCTGAAGGTATGGAGAAATATACAGTGGGCCCTCTCCTTATGCGGGGGATCCATTCCAGATCCCCCCTGCATAAGGGAAAATCCACCTATGCTCTAGTGCCATACGAAATAATGGGGCGTGTGCATGTGGTGAAGTGGTGTGCGTGTGCCACGGGCACACACGCCATTGTTTTCCTCCTCCAAGCAGATTCCGTGTAAGCTGAAAGCCACGTAAAATGCGTCCGAGCATAGCACAGGAGCACTGTATTGGGTGTCATCATCGTACTGACAGCATCCGACTCCATGATTCTGGATGATCTCTCCCAGGGCTTTCATGTACAGTCAGCCCTTGGTATATGCAGGGGATTCACTCCGGACCCTCCCCCGCGTATACCAAAATCCGTGTATGCTCAAGTCCATTGTCCCCAATGGTGGCGCTCGTGCTTCTTTTAAACAAGATGGAAGATTCCTCACCCTGAGAAATGTGTTAATAAGATGTTGTGTTTGAAATCTAATTGCATCTCCTCCCCAAACAAGCAGCCACTTGTTTATATTAGTTTTCATTTGCAATGTTGATATATCATTTAATATAATAAAACCACTAAGCCAGCAGGGCTTTTCTTAGGAGATGATCACACAATCGCCTTTCTCACTGCAGTCACGGAAGTAAAATACTGTAAAATGGTAACACACCTTTTGTAGAGCAACCAGCATCACACCTCTTTCATTCTTGCAACAGGAATGCCCCCATCACATCCCTTTCCTGCCTCCTTCCCTTATGCCCTACACAGCATGCCTTTAGTGTCCCCACCCCAACTGTTTTCATGCAATTCTGGAGGTCTACAGCCACAATTCAAGTTTTTAAGAGTTTTCTAAAATTTAAATTGAGGCTGCAGAGCTCTGAAATTGTGTGAAAAACTGGGAATGACAACAACAACAACAACAACAGCAACAACAACAACAACAAGATTAGAGGGGCAGAGGGGGGGACACTGACACCATGAGACTGGCAATCACACAACTGCCCCGGGAATGACTTTTTGCACTGACATTATGCAAATGCCAGGTCATTCAAGGGTTTCCCCCATGAATGAAAAGGGACTGCTGTGGGATAGAACAGGGATGATTGTAGGGGGAGGCATCACATGATCAGGATTGCCAAAACCACTTCCCTCCCAGGGAAATCATGTTTCAAAAGCCGCATGTGGTAATCTTCTAAGAGTATTTTAAAAACACCTTCAAAGTTCAAACTCTAATCTGACCAAAAGGCCTAGGCCTCTTATGAGGAATCTATCAAGACTTTGCCTTATCTGTATTGAGATTACTGAGTTGTGCATTCATTGCTATTTCCATTGGTATATGATATTTGATTGTGCAAGTGTCAGAGATTCTTACTTGCTATTACCCTGTGTGGTAAATTGAGGAGGGAGATGATGGCCATGTAAATGCCTTCTGATAACTTCTGTAATTATGGTAATGCATGATCCACTACTCTTTGAAATGGAAGGCAAATACACTGACAATGCTGCCCTGTCAGTTCTTGAATTTATTTGCTTTGATTTTTCTGAAGACTAAATATATCTCCTCTTCAGTGCTGGCTTGTGCTTCTACTTTAATAATTTTAAAAGAGAGCAAACAGCAGTTCTCTCTCCCCCATCCCAACACACACACACTCAAATCCAAATACATTATACATTATACAAGAGATAAGGTTTCTATAAGACTGTTGTCTTATGAAGGCACTTGTGCATTTATCAAGCAAAGGTTAAAAAGCAGCCAGGGCAGATATTCACTTACTCCTCCAGATAACAGTCTGTGAAGTACTTCGATGCTTTACTTTATATGAGTACCCAGCAAGTTTACAATTCAGGTTTCCCTTCAAATCCCACTCACCATGACATGAAAAGCAGACCTAGAAACTGGTGTGTAAAAAGCATGACGGTATTATCAACACACCCGTACAGCATGTTGTGTTTCCATTACAAATAAAGGTAGGCTTGAGAGTTAATGGCCCTTGCTGATGCACCAGCTCCAAGGCATGCCTTTCATTTAGAACTGCTTCAATAAAAGCAGTTACTGGACATCAAATACAAAGAGATGATTAAAACCATATTTGGAATAGATTCACAGCTCTGGGAGAGATGGAGCTCAGCCTACGAAGCCCTGCAGACATGGTTTTAATAATTGCATTGATGCACAAAAGTTGTCTTATTAAACTGAAATTAAATGTGGATTTTGGCCTTTCAGTTCAGTGGGATGTCTTGCCAATGTTCTGCTTAGCATACCTCCAAGGCCATCCTCAGGTGGGAAGTCCTCCCTCCCACATTTTGATCTGTATCATGAGAAAGTGGCTGTTTATTTTTTTAGAATACCAAATTTTGTTAACCAAGAGATGAATCCTAGTACTCGAGGAAGGTAGGGCTCAGAAGTTTATCCCTCCCCAACCATTTGGTGTGCCTCCCCAACCTGATGCCCTCCAGACGTCATGACTTCAATTATGGGAAACAGCCAATGGGAGTCAGAGTCAAAACATCTGCAGGGCACCAGACTAGGGCAAGCTGCACACTGCAATACTGTTTAATTTTGATTCTACTACTGAGTCTTAGGGCCTAAATTCTCTAAAGGCACCAGATCCTGTCTGATCTTTGAAGCTAAGCAGAATGGGAGACCGCCAATGAGTACCAGGTGCTGTAGGCTATACTTCAGAGGAAGGAACTGCAAAACCACCTAAGTATTCCTTGCCTAAGAAAACCCTATGGAATTCATGAGGTCATCTTAAGTTGACAGGCGACTTGAAAGCACATACACACACACACGCAGTCTTATCTACTATACCAAGTAAAATTAATCACCAGCTTTTCTAAATAGTCTGTCTCGTGGTTGTTGTTTTTTTAAATGTCTGTGTCTCACAAAGAATTGCACATTCTGCATTTTTCGGAAGACAGATATGAACAACTGCTAGAGATGTGAAGCCCTAAGGAGAGAAAACTGACAAATTTGGCGAGAAGCAGGAAAAACATTTTTCTCCAAAGGCTTTTCCCCCAGTAAAATGGGGGAAGGGAATTATGAAATACTTTCTTTCAGGAAAATGGATAAAATATTTAAAACAAGGTGTTAAAAATATTTAAGGTATTTACTGCTCCAAAATAATTTATAAAAAAATATGTAAGAGGAAAACTTATGTAAGACCATGTACAGTATTAGACCATAAAAACCTCTAGGTCTTGGTTTCCTTTTCTCAGTCCTTTTCATAGAAATGAGATGATTATATCTGCTTGACACAGTGAAAAACTAGTGGAGATATTTTCCCCTGTTTTATTAATGTTTTCATTTCTTCTTTTTATTGTGATTTTCTTTCTTGGGAGGGAGTGTTGCTCTACAAACTAGCAAAACCAAAGGTTTTCCTTACAGTTCAGGACCTTGTAGCTCCATTTATAATAATAATAAAAAATAAGTTCAATTTGTAATTATATTCTGAAAAATGTGTACTTTTAATACATATGCAAAGGGATATTGTAGCACCTTTGTATCAGTCTCTGATTTTCTAGACCAACACAACTATTCATACTATGTCTTTGAATTTTAATACATAAAACCTGATAATTTTAATACATAAAAAATTATAATTTTGTCCAAGACCAAGTTATATTTGAAAGACAGCGTGGTGTGGTGGTTTGCGCACTGGACTCTGTCTCTGGAGACCAAATTTTGAATCTCTGCTTGGCCATATAAACCCACTGGCTGACTTTGGGCAAGTGACACTCTCTCAGGGAATTAACAGACGAGAGATATCCTGTCCCTGTCCCGTCATGTTCCTGTCCTTCCTGCACAATCACAGGAAGGACTTTTAGAGGGGATTCATGCTTATCCCATCCGGGAAGCACAAATGATGGCAATTGCAGGATGGACTTTCAGATGAAGTCGTGCAGATCCCATCATTATCCCGCTATTAACCTGTCATTAAAGTGACATTGGTCAGCATTTTCCATTCATGGAAATTTGCATTAATGCAATGCTGCTTTAACAACAGGTTAATGGCGGGATCGGTGCTACAATTTGAAAGCCTTTCACGCCATCACAGTCATGAATGGTTTAAGGACAAGATAAGTACGGAGGAGCGGTCTCGTCTCTATCCTGTCCCCGTGTGAAAATCTTCAGTCTCAGAGGAAGGCAAAGGCAAATCCCTGCTGAACAACTCTTTCCAAGAAAGTCCCACGATAGCTTCACCTTAGGGTTACGGTAAATCAGAGATTACTTGAAGGCACACAACAACCAATTATATATAATACATTTATAATTCCTAAAGTAATAAACAGTGTAATTAAATCTGAATAACACTCTATAGAGTGTTACAAAATGTATGCTTTTTCATCATTCCCAGATTTTTCTCTCTTCCACTCTGGTTGTTTAGTCTGCTTAGCATCACTGTGTAGAAGAATTCTAGAACACTCCAAAGTTTGCTCACTACTTTGTGAAGAAAATAATTACTTTGGTTTGTAGATTTCAAGAAATTCGAGCATTATTGGGTGCCTCCTCCTGGTGAAGATGCATACAGCAAGAGTATTCATTTATTCCTTTCTGGTAATTCCCACTTAGCAGGAATTCCACTGACTTACAGCTCCAGTCTGGCAAATTATTAAGGCATAATGTCTAGAACAGAATAGCACAACTTGTAAACTGGAGTGATTAGTTTTAGCAGTGCAGCACATACAAGAGCTGCAGCATTCAGAATGGAATAAATGTTACTCTTATATTGTTGTTCTGTCCTTCCAAGTTATCTCTGACATACAGCAACCCTAAAATGGAGTTTTCTTTGTAAAATTTGTTCGGAGGGGGTTTGCCATTGCTATCCTCTGAGACTGAGATAGTGTGACTTGCCCAAGGTCACCCAGTGGGTTTCCATGACTGAGTGGGATTTGAACCCTAGTCTCCAGACTCATAGTCCAACATTCAATCCACTAAACTACCTTATTAGCTCTCACTCTTTTTACACTGGTG
Source organism: Sceloporus undulatus (assembly GCF_019175285.1). Lineage (NCBI taxonomy): Eukaryota > Metazoa > Chordata > Lepidosauria > Squamata > Phrynosomatidae > Sceloporus > Sceloporus undulatus. Next base: position 46,196,519 of record NC_056525.1, on the reverse strand, counting down.
TTGATTTCTTATCCTTTACTAGCAGCAACTTCTCAGAGTAAACCGTAATAGCAATGAGTTAAAAAGATTAATATAGTACTTAAATTTGAAACACAAAATGTCTTAAACTGTTTGAGAAGCCTGCCAAGGAAATGTAGCAAACTCACCAAAATATACTGCTCCCAAAATTGAAAAGGTATTCTTCTAATGATTTAAAGTTATTCTAATAAATTAAAATTTATAACTACCAATAACCCAGAAAAATGGCCAACTAATATTACACTAGTGTACAATAAAATAATACAGGAAACTTTCTGGCACAGATCTTTAAAAACTTTTATGGACTACAACTCCAGAATTGCCCACCCAGCATGGCCAGTAGCCATGTTGGCCAGCGAACTTTGGGAGCTATAGACCCAGAGTTATATCTGTAGTTTCAAAAGCTAGACAGTGAAGAAAGCTGACAGGATGAAAAATCAACTCATTTGAAATGTGCTGGTGGAGAATTCCGTGGATACCATGGACTCCTAAAAAGACAAACATATGGGTCTTAGAGCATATCAAGCCTGAACTTTCAGTAGAGGTAAAGATGAATAAACTCAGGCCGTCGTACTTTGGCCATGTCATGAGATGATATGACTCAGTGCTTGGCCAAGTGGTAGGCAGTGAGAAAAGATGGAGACTGTATCACAGGTGCTTTGATTCAATCAAGGAAGCCACAGCCCTGAATTTGCAAGACCTGAGAAGAGCAAGTGATAACTGGCACTCTTGGAATGGCTCATTCAAAGGGACACCGTAAGTCAAAGTTGTCTTGATGAGAAATAAAAACAACAAGAAAGTGCCCAAAAGGAACTTCTCTAAGCCTTGGCCTGACAGTGGCTTTCCAGGCGTTTAAAGAAGAGAAGCCAACATTTGCTAGGATCTGTTCGTTTTCTATATACAGAGACTTTTACAAAATGAATATTTAAAATATGATCCAACCCCAAAACCTACAGCCCAAAGTGGCAGAAAATTCCACTCTTATTAGTTGCTGTTAATGAATGTGCAGTTCTACTCCGAGTTTTAATGGACCCAAACAGACAGGCCAAAATAAAGCTGCGTCAGATCACTTTGGAGTTATGCTGTTTAAATGATGCATGCGTCCTCACAAGCTGTGCCAAAGCCGCACTCCAGTCTTAAGGACTAGAGTGTGGCTTTGGCACGGCTTCTGGCCTCTTAGGATGCATGCATCATTTAAACAGCATAACTCCAAAGTGACCCGAAGCAGATTTATTTTGGCCTGTCTGTTCGGGCCCAATGAGATCTAAATTTGCAAACATGTAAAGCCAAAGAGTGCAGGATAGGTCAAAGGTTGAATCATCATCAGGATGTTGTCTTACTAAATATATATTTTGTTCAACAGGCCTGTCTGATCTTTGCTTGCTTTTGACACCCTATGATTTAGCTTCAAATCACAGATTGCATTCTTCTGTTACATGGTTTAACCTTTAGGCAGAAGTGCAGGGTGTGGCAGATCATGCCTCAGAGCAATATGTTATTTTATGCACTGTATTCACACACCCAGTTGTTTGTTTTGTATAAAGGAACTTCCTCAATAATTCCAGCCCACAAATTATCCTATATTATATCTCTAGCTTAATAGTGGCTTAGACATGGTATGGGGAACATGTAGCCCTGTAAAAACTGTTGGACAGCAACTTCTACCATACTATGCTATACTGCCTAAGGCTGCTGGGAACTGTAATCCAACAACAATATAGACAGTCATATATTTCCCCACCCCAGACTTATACGGACACTCAGAAACTGCCTAGAGTAAAACCAGCACAAAGAGATTATATGTAAGGTCACCAGAGATTTTGTTGAAGCAGTCCTTTGGGGTTTTTCTTTTTTAAGGATGAAAGATGGAAAATTTAGAAGATTGCTACTGTTTCCACTGCAGTAACCTATCAGGAAATAAACATAAACTGACAAGACAACTATTCAGTTGGAAAGATAAATGGGAAACTGTAATTAAGAAAGTGGAAAGTAAAATGGGGTATGAAGAAGTAAAAAATATAATGAATGCTATTTTCCACATCTCCGATAATGATTGTTAACTTGATTGGAATGTATTTCCCTCAATGCTGTTTTGGGGAGGGGGAGAGGGGAGAAAAGTATATTATGAAATGTGGATTGTATAATTTGTATTATTTACTGTGTAATAAAAATTAATTTGTGGAATTTTTTTAAAAAAAGACAACTATTCAGTAGTCAAATGGTATTTGCAAACCAGGAGACTGCCTCAGATAGGTAGAAAAGCTGTGGGTTTTTGTTTGTTTGTTTTGTACACATCTTGTTCCCTGACATACACACCACTAGTTCTTGACAAGTTGTTAAATTCTGGGCTATACTTCAGAATGCTGGCCATTTATTGAGATTGCATTTAAGTAAATGCATCTCCTTACCATAACAATTAAATAAGTAAATTCACATATGAAAGACAGAAGGATAAGCTAAGACCAATGATTCCCAAACTCTGATCTTCCATTCCCAGAAGCCTCAGCCCTCTTGGTCAATGATCTCAGATTCTGGGAGCCAAAATCCAAAAGACCTAGTAGGCCTTTTTGGGAACTGCTGCATTAAACATTAGGCATAATTAGACAGAAGGATTAGCTAGGATATTTCTTTCCAATGCATTATATTTCTGTGTGGAGGGGATTTACAGTAGGGGGATGGTTCATCCCAGGCACAGAATTGCCATCTCATGAGGACCAGACCTGATTTTCAGGGAGGCAACAAATGACAGGTCAAATTAGAGTCTAGCTAGTTTTATTTCTATACTTCTTTCCTGAAATGACTGCTCTCAAAGTGTATCTGCAGCAGAAATAAACATAGCAATATTCCACAATCTATTTAGTTCATTACCAAAAAGAATAATCAAGACTATCAAAGTCACAAAACAATCAGTGCAATAATACCCTCAGGATAAGCAACAAATACCATAATGGTAGCATTAAAAGGCAATTTACATCTCTTTTGCCCAAATCAGCCTAAACACATTCCTTACAGAAAATGGGAACAGTTAACTCTCAGGATGTTGTTGGTTTGCAACCTCCATCAGCCATAGCCAGCATGGGAATCTAAAAACATCTGCAAAACCATTCATTCCATGTGCCAGCTTCACAGCCATTATTATGTATAAGGTGGCAGCCCATGCTTCTTCCTGTCACTGGATCACTTATGTCCAATAGCCACTCAGACTACCTTGACTATAAGGTAAAAGCAGCAAATCATGATCAAACAGTATTATGACAATATCCATCCCAGAACAGGTGAAAGGAACAGATGTGCCTGTGCCCCATGCACTTGCAAGAGCTCACAATGGCAGTGCAGAAGCTTATCATACTATTGGGCAGCAAGGATTATTGAAGTGAATGAAACTCTTGTACTCATACAGCTATTCTCACTTCTCCTCAACTCTAATACCTTGTTGTGCTGTGCACAGTTTGTCCATGCACCTGTTCTGTCCAGTTGGTTTGGAACCCCAACCGAGCTCAATTGGCAGGCCTTTTGAGTTTTATGTGTATGGTAGCTGTGGCCAGCATTTCCAATGCATATATTAAATTTGCCTCTCTGCTTATTCTCTGTCCTTCCTGTACAGTGTCAGTGCCTTGCTTGGTGTACAAGGCTCCATCCCCCCCCTCCCCACACTGCAAGTATATGCAATATTGTTTCAGTACAAGAGACTGGACTTAGAATTCACCTTCATGAAAATTTTGCAAACTTTGACTGGGGGTGGGGGTGTCTCAATTTTAATGGGGACAATGAAGAGTCTGAAACTCGACTGATATCTTCTGCAATCTGAGAAAATAAAACTAAATTTAGGGTTGAAGCAGATTGGCTGTAATTACCAGCTTCCCAGCAATTTGGGGGCATGGCATTTAGACGCTGCACACTCTTAGGACACCTGGAAGTGCCTAGCTGCCCAGATGTGGGCTGGCTTCCAGGCGCTTTGGCAGCATGGCGTTTACACGCTTCACACTGCAAGAGCATCATAAAGCAGTGGCAGGGCTGGGAAAAGCTGGCTTTTTGCCACTTCTTTTTGGGCTGGTGAAAAGGTGGATTGGGGATACAGTATACAGTTGCCATGGCCCAAATCCAGTTTTCACAGGGACAATCTGTTTCACTCTCTTGTTTCTTTGCTTATCTTCCACATGACTTCTTAAACATATATTGTTATACCTATTGCCATTCTACATGATGCCTCCATTCCTTCCTAAACTGCAACCACCTCAGTCTATTCTAAAATATTTATTCAACATAGTTTACTCACTTCCCAGCCATGTGCATTAAACACTGCATTCTACATAAATGCAGCATGTTTAACAGTTGTAGTTGTATCTTACTGAAAAATTGTTTCTTCTGTATGTTGATTCTACATGCCCACAGAGAATTATATGTTTTCACCTTGTGTCTGCCTAGGCATGATTGTCAAGTTCCTCTGTCATATAAAGAGAACATGAAGTCTTAGAACTGTGAGAGGGATGGAGTGGGAACCTCCAATATGGCAAGCTAGCTGTATCTGACATCTGATACTCTTGTCCCTATCGCTCGCTTCTGCTTGCTTCTACACATTTTGATTAGCACATTATCTAGACATTAATCCAATTCAATTCAAATCCAAGTAGATGGGCTTAAATTTGTGTCTAGCTGTGTTTCAAAATGTTATTTCCTGGCTACTGGAAGGAAGTGACCTTATTTCTTTGGGGTATCTTAACTTTTCCTGGACAGTGAATTTCTCATATACATCTAGTGCAGCCATAAAGATTTAGGGAACAGAGTGAAGAATGGCAGAAACAGTGCAACAGATTCTCCCAATACAATCTGGGATTAACAGTCCAGATGTCTGAGAGGAGAGAGATAGTGGCCCTGATTGCACAAACCAAATAAAACAGCCTGGGCATCTTACTGGCATCACTGGGCATCTTATTCTGACCTCAAAGTGAAGAATGTGCCACAGTGGTGGATGGGGGTAGGTGGCATACATATCAAACAGCCGCATCAGAATGGGTGGAGGTCAGCCACCAGGGCTGCTCCCAGAGTATCCTGGCCCTTCCAGGCACAGGAAGACTTGTGGGAGTCACCATGTTTTTGTGCTGTTGTCATGTTCAGTTTCTGAGACCACCAAACATTTTAGTTAAATGAGAAAAGGAGCAAATATGGCTGACTGTAATCTTGCACTGACCAGTTAGGCCTATTCAGTGATAACAATCAAGAGCACTCAAAGCAATGCAAGCAGATGGAAAGATACAAAGATGTATACATGCAACCTATGTCAATGTGTTTGGCTACTGAATGTTGGGAACCAGACCATTTTTCACTGGGTTCAATAACTAGATTGTCAGGCTTAGGCCAGGAAGTTCTAGGTTCAAATAACTGCTCAGCCATAAAATTCCCTTTGTAACCAACCTAATGTACATCTCAGAGTTGATCCTAGGCAACCTGGGTAAAGGGAAAGATAAAATGCAATGAATGGATGGATGGATGGATGGATGGATGGATGGATGGAAACCTGACAGGCATGGACACAAACAGTTCATGAAAGCCATAACACATTAATTAGTCTTTAAGGTGTCACAGGATTGCAAACTGTTTTTGATGGACTTGAATGTGTTCAATAGAAGCAGCATGAGGCCACACCTATGCACAAATATTTGCTGGCACCACTGGCCTCTACATATGCTGATTTGCAGAACCCACACTGTGAAGCAAGCTCCCCACTTCTTCTGTGTATTCTGAGTTGGCCTTCCCCAACTTTTCCAAGCAACTTCTGCCTTTTACCTTGTTTTCCCTCTTGGCTAGCCTAGCTCTCCCAGCATTAGACTTCCTCTGTGAACAGCGAATGCCTTGGATTTGCCTCAAGAAGCAATCATCTCCCCTGGTCTAAACTTTCCACATTCAGTGAAGCAAATCAACTGGAAGCAGCCCAGCACTCCTCCCTTGCTGGAATCAGTGCTACAGTTACTCATCTGGGTGGGGTTCATCTGGCAGCTCCCAACCTTTATGGAATGGGGCAGGCAGCATGAGTCTCTCGTTCTGCTGCATCATGTACACCAGAATCCTTTTGGAAGGGGGTTAAAACAGGGAAAGAAGGAGAAAGATTAGCAGAAGTGGACCAGAGGGGAGCATGCTGTATTTAGAGAAGCAGCCTATTATTATATGCAGCTGGCTTAGTATTTATAAATTGTCCATACTCAGCATTAATCTCTGGGTCTTGGATGACTCTAAGTAGTTCTCAGTAACTTGCAACCCAAGCTGGGGGTAAGAGGAAGTAAAAGGTAGCACTGTGAGAAATGATCTGAAGTTATGCTGTCAGAAACAGAGATCTGATTGCTAGAAGTCTTGACATCCCTATCTGAGATTCTATTATTGTGAAAGATCCTGTTCCATTTCCTTATCAATTTCCTAGGGAAAACTCAAGATGTGGTTTAAGAGGCCAGGAAGAGTCAGAACTAAGCAGCAGTAAACAAAGAGTGACCCTAGTCCTCTCCTTCCTAAGGACTAAGTGATTGACAGCCTGATCACAAATTCCATGTGCTCATTCACCAAAGCAAATTGCATGAGGTTGGGGAATGAGCTCACTTTGCCAGCCGAGCTCTCCTCATCCACCCAACAACCCAATTACAATGTGTGTATGTATATGAGAGAAAGAGAGAGAGAGATCACCATGTGGTTTGTTCACGGGAGGTCCAAAAAGCTGCTGTCATTACATTAGCTCACTTGGACAGTGGAAAGCCATGGGGAAATTTTTATTACAAGACGCTACTGCCAATGTCTTGGTCTGAGGAATGAGGGTGGGGGTCAAGAGTGAGGCTTTGCTGAGATAGTTCCACAATATGGCACCTTTTGTGTTTTTCCCCCCTTAAAGGAACAAGACACCCTTTGAGATATAAAATACTATATCTCTCTCAAGTTACCTACACCACTCAAAGATCTTAAAAAGGGTAAACAAAACTAACTCTGCTAGTAAGACGTTAAGGACTCCAGGAGCATATTCGGGACTGTTTTAAACCAAATACAGTAGTCTCAAGATAATACTGATTCCTTTATGCATTTTTACGCATAACACAGTTATCTTTCTGAATATCCTAGCAAATGCTACCAGGTGTTTGAAGGGGTCCTTTGAAACAGAAAGGACACACATAATACAAAACAAAAATTTTGGGAGGTTAGTCATAACCCAGAACCTAAGGCCCCATACAGACAGGCCAAGATAAAGCTGCTTCGGGTCACTTTGGAGGTATGCTATTTAAATGATGCATGTGTCCTAAGAGTCTGGAAGCCACGCCAAAGTCATGATCCAGTCCTAAGGATTGGAGTGCAGCTTTGGCACAGCTTCCTGACCCTTAGGATGCATGCATCATTTAAACAGCATACCTCCAAAGTGACCCGAAGCAGCTTTATTTAGGCCTGTCTGTATGGGGCCTAAGTCTCAAATTAAACACATTCTTCTTTCAGTTGCTTTGCTCCATTTGTTTTTATTAACTGGCCTCAGCTCGACTTTGACTCATGACAACCCTCTATAAGCACACTTATTTAAATAAAAATATGTGTATACTCTCAGAATTCCTGCCTTCCAGGAATTTTACTTCAGACATTCTGAATTATATGTCCACTCCATCATAATAAGTTAGCTTTCTTTAATTCTTTCATTTTGGATATCTAGGTTTTTAAAAGAAATTCATATGCATATGCTATTGATGCACTTTTTAATTCCTTCCATATTAATTTTTCTTTTCTTTGCAGGTAAGCTGTGCATGTGATTGAATGCATTAAAATGTGTTGTTGTTTTTTGAAAAAGTGCATCAACAGTCTTTTTACTGTACTTAACAAAAATATAGCATTTAAATTTTACTATTCGTCTCATTGTAGAGTTTACTTCAACCTTTTTTGTTCAGCCCTCCTTGCTCCCCAGATACACTGGAATGTCTGAAAAGTCCACTCTAACCCTAACCCTAACCCCACTTTTTCTCTTCAGCTTTATACTTAATTTAAATGTGAATTAATGGGGTTTGAGGTATTAAGTTACAAGTTAATGGTCTTGCAAACAGAGCAAGTCAGCATGATATAGTGGTTTGGGTGTTGGACTAGGACACTGGGAGATCAGAGTTCAAATCCCTGCTCCTCCATGGAAATCCACTAGGTGGTCTTGGTCAAGTCATATTCACTCAGCCTCAGAGGAAGGCAAGGGCATACCTTCTCTAAACAAATTCTGCCAAGAAAGCGCCATGATATTCACCTTAGGATCACTGTAAATCAGAAATTGCTTAAAGGCACACAACAATAGCAGATTACAGTAATTCTCTATAAACAAGCAGAAGGTCAGTACAATGGAAGCTGATCTATGAAAGCTTTACTGAACAGACAGAAATTGACCCTGCCCCAAAAACACAGCCAAGAACAATTAATAAAAACCTATTCAGCTGAAGAGTGAATCATATCTTGTTACAGCTAGGTGAGTAGTGAAAGGCAGTAGAAAAAAAGAAAGAGACATGTCATCCAGCAGACATGTAGTACATCCCACTCATTTTACTGAGAGTACCCTCAAGTGTTAGTTGTTAGATCTCATATACCACTGTCATTTATAACAAGTCTTGAAAGTACAGGAAGCCCTCATTTTTCGATAACTTGCTCTTTTGATACTTGTAATTTTTTTGATTATTGCAAAGAAGGCACAGATGCTGCTGGGGAGTGTGAATGCAATGAAGAGTCCACCTTTCATCAGTTCTTCTTGCCTACGAAGCTTGCTTGGGACCACTTCTGCACAGTCCCAAAGCTTGCACACAGAAACAGCAGATACCTCTTTGAATTTATGGAATTTGTGTAAGTTGCAAGTGTGGAAAGAGTGGGCTTACATCAGTTCTTTTTCCCACAGAGGTTCCCTTGTGACAGCTCACATTCCCACAGACACACTACAGTGCACCAGCGCCATATGAGGGCTCACCATATGTGGATTTGAGCTTACGAGAATGGCTAGCCCTAATATGGGGAATGGGGCATGAGCCGCGGGGACACACCCCATTCAAATGAATGGGACTTCATCATATGCGGCATTTGCCTTATGTGGGGGGTGGGTCCGGAACAGATCCCCTGCGTAAGACAAGGGTGCACTGTACTTCCAAAGTGAACTGGGAGGGGGGAGGTGGCAAGCCGATTATGGAGTCTTGACACCTTTTTTCACTTCTCAACTCACTTTGCAAGCACTGCATCCATAGCAGTTCAATCCATTATGTTTCTGAGACTGAGAAGAAGTGGTGTGGGAGGCAGTGGCACCACTCGGGGGGGGGGGTGTCCTCAAAGGCCTACCTTTTGGCAGAAACAGGCTTTGGCATTCATCTGCTTCCCTTTAAAAGGCTTTAAGAGATGGTGGTAGTGAGGGGAAGCTCAGTGTGAAGAGAAAGGAGTGGCCCCAGAATTGTTTAAAATTCAGAACTAGTAGCATTTCATTCAGTGGTATATGGGAATTATGATTTACAAGTAAAATTAGTACAAAAAAGCATTACTAAGGTTTCCACATGGTGTGAAATGAGAGGAGGTCAATGGAGGGGGATGAGTTACCACACCAGGTGACACCAACCCTAGTGACGCCACTGATGGGAGAAGAGGATGGGGTGAAGAGGTTAATGGACTAGGAAGGGTTTTTAAATCTGGTTGAGGGGTCATGCTAGAAAGCTGGAAAGTTAGTGATAGGCTGGTACTCCTGGAAGGATAGGAGCTTGAGAAGAGGATTGGAAGGAAGAGGAGTGGGGTGGGGAAGAATTTGTGGTTATATAATACAGTACATAACACATGTGTTATTAAGCTTTAGCATTAGGGTTGCCATAGCTGAGGACCTCCAAACCGGGACAAATGTAGGACAAGGTTTTAAAATGTAGGACATTTTTTTTAAGGTCCTACATTTTTAAACCTTGTCCTCCTTCTCCTTCCCGGCTTGGGAGGAAGCCTCGGCCTGCTCCCAGGCCGGGAAGGAGCGTGGGGGCCGCCTGTCATCGCGGCAATCGCCGCGATGACAAGCGGCCTCCTCGGCCTCACGGAGGCCTTGGAGGACCCTGTGGCCGGAGCTCCGACCACGGAGTCTTCCAAGGCTTCCCTGGGGCTTGGAAGACGATGTCTCCCAGGCAGCCTGGGAAGCCTGGGAAGGGGCTCCGCAGCCACAGAGCCTGCTCCAAGGCCTCCCTGGAGCGTGGGAGACGATGTCTCCCAGACAGCAGGGAGGCCTGGGAAGGGGGGAGCAGGGCGCCCACGATCGCGGCGATCGCGGACGGCCCCCACTCCCTTTCCCGGGCCTCCATAGAGGCCGGGGAGCAGGGAGCAGGGCACCCGCGATCGCCGCGATTGCGGGCGGCCCCCACTCCCTTTCCCGGCCTCTGTGGAGGCTTGGGCCTCCATAGAGGCCGGGAAGCAGGGAGCAGAGCCAGGCCGCCTCCCTCGTCAATGGAGAAGGCGACAAGGCAGCAGAAAAGGGCCTTGCCGAGTTGAGACCCTTTCCTGCTGTCAGGCCGCTTCCCTCGCCAGCGGAGGAGGCCAAGCAGGGAACGGAGGCGAGGCTCCTTTCCCTGCCTGGCGTCCGTCGTGTGTCCCGGGGGTGGGGCCAAACCGGGGCGGGACTGTGCGGACCCGCCCCAAACCGGGAAAGTCCCGCCCTCAGGCGGGATATGGCAACCCTATTTAGCATGAATGCAAATGTGATATCTAGTGTGTTAAGCTACATTTTTGGAGGCCCAAATGCATCTGCAAGCTTAAAAAAACCACTTCCAGTTTCTGACTATGGCTACCAGTCAGGACACATCCTAACTGCATTGGCATAATCACATTACCAGGATATCTAGGCAAGAAATACAAATCAACCAATTTATTTAAAATATCTTGTGCTTGTCAACATTAAGTTCTTTCTGTTAGTGCCACGAGGGGCTGAGCTTGTTTGAAACATTTTTAAAATGGTTGCTGGTTATTTACATTGCTCATTAACTGTTACTTTTTTTTTAAAAAAAAATCATGGTTCAGGGTTCATTACGAGCACATTGTTTTTATTACTTTAAAAAACACTTTGAAAATAAAAAATGGTTTAAATTTTTTTCATAAGGTTTTTAAAAATCACTCAAAGGGTCTTTTTTATACTGCAAGAGAATAAAAGAGTATTTTTTTATTTTTAAAAAATCATAGTTTTAGGAGTGAGTGACAACTGAGTTTTATTGATACTGTTCAGTACATTGTTTTCCAAAAAATAATGCTGTTTACTATTCCCCAAAATAATATAGTAATAATAAGGGAGCAAGCTTGTTTTCTGCTGCTCCAGAGACTAGGACTCGGAGCAATGGATGCAAGCTACAGGAAAAGAGATTCCACCTCAACATTAGGAGAAACTTCCTGACAGTAAGGGCTGTTGGACAGTGGAACAAACTTCCTCAGAGTGTAGTGGAATCTCCTTCCTTAGAGGTCTTTAAACAGAGGCTGGATGGCCATCTGTCGGGGATGCTTTGATTGAGAGTTCCTGCATGGCAGGGGGTTGGACTGGATGGCCCTTGTGGTCTCTTCCAATTCTATGATATAGGTAACACTTGTAATGCTGTTGCTTGCAAGCTCTAGGGGCGGGGAACAGGCAGAAATTGCTCAGTATGAGAACCAGAGGGATCTTTCTGGTGCAATCAGCATGCTGGTTTTAGACCCCAAAATGGAAGATCAACTCTGGTCTAGAACAGAGGGAACTCAGAGGCCTCACCTGTGAGTTACTTGGGAGCCCCGCAAGCTGGACATGGTCTCTTCCAGGTTCTGCCGAAGGTCCAGTACATTCTGCACTGTCCTCTTTCTCTGGGATTCAGGATCTGTTAGAAGAAAAAGATGTCAGTTCCACAGTGAACTGTGAAATTAAAACATGGCACCCAGTATTACTGCAAGTTTCCCCAGTCCTTTTAGGGTTCCTACCCCACAATCCACAGAATCTATACTTCTGGAAAAAGTATACCTTCGCAACAAATAAATACATAAATACATAAATGCCTAACTTCTACAATTTTCTTTCCGCCAAAGTTAATAATGTGTATACGTCTCTGTGGGCATGCACATGCCCACACATGGGCATGTGTGACCATGTGGTCAAGTTAACAAAAGTTATCAATGAGAAAGAACACTCAAGCTAGGAGACGCTGCAGCCATTTGCTTTTCCCTGAATCTACTGGGAAGGGCAAGATTCTATCTCTCCTCTCCTCCCCCCACTGTCCCCACTGAGTTCAATGAGTGAAAATTACTTTTGGGCTTTGAACTCAGTTGATAACAATGAAATATGCAGAGGACAAAGTGTGAAAGGAGGAGGCAGTGGCAAGAGAAACTAGAATACAGTACATTAAAAAGTGGAACAACACAAGATTAATCGGGACCATCCCTGCCAAACTGGGTCAGTTGGCGGGTTTGCACTCATCTTGAGGCATAGTCTACATCTGTGACCCATTTATTCATGAATGCTATTTCTCTGCAGGTATCTGTGTCACCACCACACAACATCCCTCACTTTATCTCTCTAAGGCTCCAAAATTGTGAGAAACCTCTCTGGGAGATTGAGTATTTCTTTTCTTGGCCTTTGGCCAATGAGAAAATGGGAAAATAGTAAACCTAGGTAAATAAAACCAGTAAGTGTTTGGGTATAAATTTCATTCCCACATGCATGAACAAATAATTCAGGAATATTCTCCCTATTCTGCAAGAATATGAGTTTTTTTTTTGGCATAATTTTCCAGAGCTATTCATACTTCAGGACTTTGCTGTGGAAAATCATTTTCATTTGAAAATTCATTTGAACAAGGAAAATTCCTTGTGAAGAAAAGCAGTATTTTTTACACTGGGATGAGTGCATTTGCCAACACACATTGCACACTTTGCAAAAAGTTTTTTGTTGAGAAAATATTTTCGTGCCCAAACCACCTTTTCTGTACAGGAAAATACATGTATTTGCCACAAACAAATTTTCCCCAAATAAGCCTGAAAGTAACAAAGATCTTGCAGCTGTTTTTTTCTTAGTGGGGTGTTGAATATCAACACACCTTTTTTCAGAATACAAATTAATGAGTTATTCTCTATCCTTAGTAAGCAAAAACACTTTCTAATGCAAGAGTGGGCAAAGATGGGCCCAGGGCGGTTTTTTCAGGTCCTCATGGTAAAAAGTAAAATAATCACAAGAGTGAAGACAAACAACCACCCAAAGGGAAGGATTTTTCTCGTACATCAAAGGAATCACAGACAGAATAGGAAACTGATAGGAAAACACAACCACAAATGATCTACAGACCGACAAGAAAATCCAGCAAATGCTGCACTCACTGAAGAACAAGAGAGACCCTCTCATACCATACAGCTATGAACAAGTCTACACATGGACCACCAAATGCAGCAGGCAGTCAAGGAACTGAGACGGAGACAGATGGACCAAGTGGAAATTCAGCAAAAGAATTTCTATCCCTCATTAATTTGCCTGTTTTTCTCCTTACAAGCTTTTCATACAGCTTTGGCAAATCCTGGGCTGAAGTAGTTTGCAAGTTTTATGTTTTTCAGAAATGTTTCTATACTAATTTATGGGCTGAAAAATTTAGGGAGATGTTTTAGGGAGAGGAGAAAGACCAAAGGGAAGCTACATGACATGCAGACTGTAAGTATCAGTGCCATGTGAACACAGGCAGTCAAGCAGCAGGATCAGAGGCTGAGAAAATTGCTTTGAGGAGTGGGTAGGGGAAGGTGCTGCAACACCCAGAACCTCCAGTGGCCACGATGGGTAGGGAATTCTGTGCATTGTAGCCCAAAAAAAAAAATTTGTCACAGGCTTGGAAAGACTGCCTGCTCCCACATAAGCATGTCTGGAATTGGGATAATCAGCATCCTGAGAGAACAGTAAGTACATAGGCAGGGCTTTATGGCAATGACAACCCAACTATGGAACTTCCTCCCAGAGACTATGACTCTGGAGACCAGGGTTCAATTCCCACCTCAGCCTTGAAACCGACTGGGTGACCTTGGGCAAGTTACACTCTCTCAGCCTCAGCGGAAGGCAACACAAGCTCCTATGAACAAATTTTGAGAAAGAAAAACCCATATAGGATTACCTAGGATTGCCATAAATCAGAATGGCTTATAAAAGTACATATCTCACATGCAAACACACACACACACACACACAGAACTGAAGGCAATTTACACAAGTTTAGACAAATACAGGTTAAGATACAATGTAAAATATTACTGTTAAATTGGAACTAAAATATTTATAGAATTAAAATAATTTAATATATATCCATTAGATGAAAAATAAAATTAATACTAGTAGGCACACTATTAAAAACCCTTCCTTATAAACTATTTGCCAGAATAAAACATTTTCACTTGCTAATGGAAGGACAACAAGGAGGGAGCCAGTCTATCCTCCCTAGGAAGGGAGTTCTTGGAGCAGCCATCAAGAAGTATCTTGTGTGTTCTCATCTGTGCTCTGAGGATAGGTTGACCCATAGAAGGGCCTCCCATGAAGATCTGAAACCCAGGCAGGCTCAATATGAGCCACACTACTATATGCATCTAAGACTGTACTTAGTCCTTAAAACAATGGTGCATTTCTTATTGTTTTTGGTGTGTGTCTGATTTTTGAACTGTTTTAAAGATTTTTTTTTTTACTTGCTCTATTTGTTTTTAATTGCCATTCAGTGTCTTGGGAGCCCTGATGGGCTGAGCTACAACAATACTGTACTAAATGTTGTTTTTTTAAATGTTTTCAGCCTTTGATCAGGATATAGCACAACTGTTTGTCAGCAGAGATTATAATATGCTGCTTATCCAAAACATCTCAAGCAGCATGGAACCTTTTCCAGTGCTGAGTAGCAGATGTGGGAGGGCGGAGGTGAGTTCAAACACAAAAAAGTTGTCTGTAAAGTGAATTGGATTATATATCTGGAAAATTACAGTAAATACTCTATCCTATGTGTCACAATGCGGGAGGCAAGGGTGTACCATAGCCACATGGCTGATCCCAAATTTTAGCCTGTAGATCTGTTCATCACTCAGCAGAATGAGAAAAATCATACACTATTATCTAAAAAACCCTCTGAAAAACAATTCTCATCCTACCAGAGGACATCTGGTGCCGAACGG
>NC_056525.1:46168731-46178790 GCF_019175285.1 Sceloporus undulatus | reverse complement strand
CTGCGACCCCTAACACATGTGCATGCACACATGCACATATGCACATAGTTGTACTGTTCCCCCTGGTATGAATAAAAACAGCCTCTGCCAGAATACCAGCTGAAGCTCATAAGGGGGAAAATGACATTCAACCTTCATTACTGACCATGGGGATACAGCAGAAATGGGGAATTGCCAAGCGATGCACATCAATTAGTTCAAAGTCATGCCAAAAGCCTTGCCAAATCCTTGTCCCTAATAAGATGCAGTCTCCAGAAGACTAGGTGTACTTGGTTCTCCCTCCCCCTTGTATTTTTCATATGGAGAAGAAAACTCGGGGGAGAGGGGAGAAAAATAGGTCAACAACTGAACTTCTCCAGTTGGCACCTCAGCTGGGGCAATCAGTACCTTTGATGACTCCTGGTGCTGAGGATTGCCAGTGGGGGGAGGGCTGCCCCACCCCCTCCTGCTAACTTTCTCCTCTGCATCCCCCTCCCTAACTGCCTGCCTCCTTCTCCTGGCTGTCTCTACCTCTCTGCCAGATCTCCCCCCTCCCCTTGCCTCCCCTCTCCAGACACTGTGTCACCCCTTCTGTCATGGCCAGCCATGAGGAGGACTCGGAGGACGACGATGAGGACTGAGCTCCTCAGGTGCAGGAGGAACCTGAGGCTGTGCCAGGCCCCAGTTCTGCCTTGCCAGGTTCCACCTCTGCTCTCCCAGCCCCAGTGGATTTGGTTCAGCCAGACCCTAGCTCTGTGGGATCTCCTCCAGTGGAGCCTGGGGCTCAGCAGCCCAGCCTTGCCCCAGGAGAAGTGCCAGACATGGGAGACATAGAGCAGCAGAGCACTGAGGTTCCTACCTTTAGCCAGAGGAGATCAGAAAGGGTGTGCCTTCGGTGTTCCAAGAGGCTTGCTGAGAAACGCTCATTAGGCAATCAGCAGCTGTGATAAGGGAGCTAGATACAAGGCACCTGGCAGATGCTGAGCTCTCTTGCCATAGACTATTAGTTCTCATTAGTGAATGCTGCTTGATCTGACTCCTGGCTTCCTAGACCCTTGACTGCCTTTGAATCCTTGACCTTGGACTGGACCCTTTGACCAACCCTCTGGCACTCTTGAGCTCGGACTGGACTGGACTGGACTGGTAGTATTGCTCTCTGTAATCCTGAACTTTGCACTGGCTAGTGGCTTATTCTATTGGACGTCATTTGGCATTGTTGAGGAACTGCTTCTTGGCAGCTCGGTGTGTTTACGTTTTGCCCAGCAGGCTCTTATCAGCCGTGTGAGTGTGTGTTGGCAGCATTCCCGAACACCTTCCTCTGCTGCTCCACTGCAGGGCTTCCACCCCAGGCACAAAGCTGCATGATGGAGCAGCTGGAAAAGGTTCCCATTCCTTCCTCCTGCACAATCATTGCTTTCTATTGATCTAAATCAATTCCCCCATTGAAGACAATAAGTGGATACCTTCTCAGGACACCCTGCAATTTGGGTAACAAACAGCAGTAGCAATAGCACTTGCATTTCTATACCGCCTTATAGTGCCAAGCTCACTTTAAGTGGTTTACAATGCAGAGGCGTTACTGACTGGGTTGTCACCCAGTGTGTGTGTGTGTGGGGGGGGCTTCTGGGTGCGGGGCCAAAAGGGTATGCCCCCCTCACCTTACTGCTACATCCCATTTTAGTCATGGCTAAACCAGCACCCGGCAGAGAGAGGGGTGCTATGGGCACTCTCCCCTCCCTGACAGTGACATCCCTGCACCGGGTGTCAGCTGGTGTTGGAGCAGGGCTTCTGAGGGTGGTGCATGCTCCCTCCCCCACATGCCACTCTGTCCTTTTCTTGATGAGAAAAAAATGGGATTGTGCAGGGTGGGAGATGGGAACGTTGCCAGGCATTACGTGACTATTATTTGTTATTTGATGTTTTTAATTTGTTGCCTGCTTTACTTTATTGTACCCTTTCCTGTATTGTTATGTATTATTTATATGTATTATGCTATTATTTCTTAGACTGTACACCATGGGCAGGTTTACTTTATCTATTTTATTGTTTGTATGTACAGCACTGTGTAAATCTACAGCGCTATATAAATAATAATAATAATAATAATAATAATAATAATAATAATAATAGCAGCACATGTAGGAGAGCATGAAGACAGCATGAGGGTGAGAGCATGTGCAGTGATGGTGCATGGGGGGAACACAGGGGGAGGGCCTGACGGGGTGTCACCCCCCTTCTGGGGTGTCACACGGTACGGGCCACACCACCACCATTGCTATAAGATCTTAGCCAGGTGGCCACAGGAGACAGCCTTCTCAGCTATGGAAGTTATGGAATTGTCTCCTTTTGGTGCTCATATTGGCTTCATTCTGGGGTTAAGTTAGAAGATGGTTTTTTATTTTTAAAAGTTTTCTTTGGGATCTAACGATTTTATCCATATCTGGTTTTAAACTGCAAAATGTTTTGACTTCTTTTAAATTGTTAAATTGCTTAATATGCTTTTAGACTTTTCAAATTATTAGTTTTACTATTCTACATTTTTAAATTGTTTAAACTGATTTTAATATAAGCTGCCCTGAGATCTTACAATAATATAATCTAATAAATAAAGTAAATAGTATAGTTTAATGTTAGGCCAGGCTGGCTAGCTAAAAAGCTCCTCATGCCCTGCTTCTCATTTCCGCTCCCCCCCACACACACACACACACACGTAAGCAAGGAAACAATTGGTTCAAGCCATGCAAATTCAGATGCAGTTCCAGATGTTACAGCTTGCAGCAGCCAAGAAAATGGCTTGAGCCAGTTATTATACATACAGTAGCAGCAGGGTAGGAACCTGAGGTGAGAGTTCAAACCACACATAGAGCACAAAGGGTACTCTTAAGACCAAAAGGATTGGAGTAGGCCCACTTCCAATCTGGATCTGCACACTTAAAATAATAAATCCCAGCTGCATACAGAAACACTGCACTAAGCAAATATTCTACCTTCTGTATGTTCTTTCCATAAAAGTCAAAGTGAAGAGGTAGCTAATAGACAGTAAAGCCAATCACTCTTTAGATGCGAGTGCCACATAAGATTACTCTGTGTTTTGTAAAGGCTGAATATCTTAAACTAGAGAAGGTTTTAAAATAAAATAAAATAAAAACCTTGTTTAAAGGGAAATGGAACTATTGGAAATTTGGGAAGAAAAAACATACATTGATTTCTTTCTCAAAAAGAGGGATGGGGATGAAAAGCCACACAATTTCCAAAAAAGCTTAAATCTCTACCTCAGAGCAGCCAGCAGAGGGAAACCTAATCATAAAAATAGCAGTATTTGGATTAATAAAATACATCCAGGCTTTTCATGAACAATAACTATAGCTGATGCAATATGTCCTCCCATACAGCTGTTCACTAAATAACTGCATTCATCTGATATACCCGATAGCCCTGGTTGGTATAATAAGAAAATGACACTTCTAGATGGAGAGGTGACATGCCAAATGACAAGAAACATACTGTATTATGCCGTGGTAGGTTTTTCTCAAAGGTAGGATTCAAGCTGTGTGTGTGTGTTGGAATATCTGAAACTGGCATGACAAAAGACTAGTTCTAGGCCAACGGTTCCCGAACTGGTTGTTTTGAACTTTAGTTCCCAGAATTCCAGACTGCTGGCCAAGCTATTTCGGGCTTCTGGGAATTGGAGTGCAAGACTTCTGGAAGGCCAAAGTTTGGGAAACACTGCTCTAGGCTTAGCATCCAAAAACAGTGACAGGCATACTGCAAAACACAGTTCCCCACCAACATTTGAAGCAGAAAAATACATTATAAGGCAAGTATTGGTGTAACAGGTGAATTATATTTGGTCATGTTGACTTGGGTTGATGGAAGCAGAAGGTCCATCACATCTGAAGAATAACAGCTCAGAAAAGGCTGTTCTAGATCTTAAATCTTGGAGTGAAGATAAATTAAATTCATTATAGGAAAATTAATTTACATTAATCATTTTAATTGGCATTTTCCTTAGAAAACCACTTACCATTTCGTAGTGATTAATTATTAATTTAAATCTGTTCATCCTATTAGTGAATGCTCCTGGCACTTACTAAATATTTCCCTAACAGTGCTTCTTCCACCAAAAATGATATTTTTAAAAAAGCACTGGAAATATCTGTTAGCAAGATTATTACTCTCAATAATCACAATACCACAATCAAACCTACTACTTAAAATACTTCTTTTGTATAGGCAGAGCAAACCTAAGGTATACTGTATACATAATTAAAAAGTGACACATCATGTCAGCAGCTCCATATACAGCACAGAAGGCTGAAGACAATAGCCAAAGAAAGACGTTCTCATAACTTGCTGTTGATGTCCCACTCTTCCACCAGCAAAGGCTATAATCCTACCATTTTCCAATCATTCTGTGGAAAGGTGATCCAGAACTCAAAAGTTACTAACAAAAGATTAGTTATTTTGCAAATAATTAGTCCTAGCAATAATTACAAGTAGATCTAGCATGTTGTACTTGTTTCGGTATCTTGTTTCGGTATTAGAGTGCAACTGTGGAGATGAAAGTTGAAATCTTTACTCAGCCATGGGAACCCACTAGGTGATCTTGGACAAGCCACACTCCCAGCCTCAAAAGAAGGCAAAGGCAAAAGCCCCTCTGAACAAATCTTGCCAAGAAAATAATAATAATAATAATTTTTATTTGTATTTTCCCACCTCTCCCTGTGGAAAACCCCATGATAGGTTCAGAAATGACTTGAAGGAGCACACCAACAAGCAATAACTAACACATAACTGCAACTATTGTAATTCTCAACTACAGTACATCCACTGAATTAATGGAATTTCCCTGTTCAGCCACAGATTTAATGGGCCTACCCTGTTTAGCACTAACCAGTAAGAGCCAGGCCTCAGTAACAGTGGAAATTAGAACTCATTACTTAGGCATCTTATGTACCACAACCCCGCACATTGCCAGATTTTGATTTTCAAAGTAGCTGAAGTGTAATTATTAAGTTACTGTACTTTTGAATCAGAAAAAAAAAAGTTAATGAAACTGTAACCTTGACGGTAACTAATTAGTTGGCAGTAACCAACTAATCATGAACTGCTATGAATTGCTTTTTAAATGCAAAATTTAACATTAAAAAGTTAACTCTCATTAACTTTTTAATGGAGAAACTCCAAGTTAAACTACAGATGCCTATAGCTTACATTTTATCATCTTTATCAATCTGTCCTCCCCTTTCTTTATTCTTTTTTTTAAAAACAGGATCACTTTCCAGAGAATTAAAGAGTGAAAACCATCTGAAAATGGGCTTTTCTTTCATCTTCAGGGAAAATTCCTGCAAAAAAGATTGTGCAGTTTTTATAGTTCAGTAAAAGAATAAAAACCACAGGAAAAAGGAATTTGGTTTATCTAAAACCTCACTTAATACTTCTAAGTTTCAAATGCTTTTCTTATATTTTCTTCTCTTTCTAAATGAGTGCAGCTGTATTTAAAAACCCAAGGTAATATCCATTCTCTTTCTCATATGTTTTAAAAAACATAGATCTTGAGATGCATGGTGATGCAACATGAAAAGAGAAATGTGGGTGGGTTACAGACCGCCCGTTTGGGGCGGCCTGCACCCGCCCCTTTCCCCGGTGTATCGGGGCCTCAGCTGCCAGACTGGCAGCCTCCGAGGCCCCGATCCACTGCTTTGCAGGCTGTGGGGAAGCGGCAAAAGGCCACTTCTCCACAGCCTGGAAGGGGGTGTCCTTGGGGCTTCAAGCCCCAAGGACACCCCACGGCGGCGGGGAGGAAGAGAAAGGGGCCGCTTGGCCCCTTTCTCCCTTGCATCGCTGAGAGCAGCCATCTGAAGGCTGCGCCCAGCAACGCAAAGCAGGAAGGAGCTCCGAAATGGAGCTCCTTCCGGGGTCGCGCAAAGGGCGCACTATGCGCCACGGCACGGCCTCAATACGTCACAACCATGTGCCTCGTTTGGAGGCGGCGTGGCCGTGACGTATTGATGGCGGCGGCCATGTGGAATGGCTGCCGCCATTTTGTGCGCGTGGAGCGCATACTAGGGTTAGGGGGTGCGGAAGCACCGCCCCTTCCTAACCCTAGTACGTGCTCTGCACGTACTTTAATGGCGGTCTGTAACCTGCCATAGACATCTCTTTCTCAATGGTAATAAGTGCATTGCAGAACTGCATAATGGTGTTTTGTATGGTGTGTTTGTACTCTCGAGAAATACTGTATGTTTCCCCTTCTTATTTTTTTTAAAAGGTATAACTATTATAATACTCAATGGAGGGAAAGAGAGTGCAATAACAAAATTGGAAGAACAAAAGACCTCTTCTACAAGATCTGAGAAATCAAAGCAAAAATTAAACCAAGAGTGGGAATGCACTACAGCAGGGACGTAGCCTGGATTTTGGGAAGAGGGGGTCCAGACTAAGTGGCACCATTATAATGGGGCTTGGGTGTGGCGGCGCGGAAGCACACACCGTTCATTGTATCTAACAGAAGGGGGGGTCTGGACCCCCTGGATTCCCCACCCCCTTGGCTACGTCCCTGTCTACAGTCAGCAGAGGAATACATTACATGACCAAGAACAAATAAAATGATGGAAATAATATATAAAACTATATAAAATATAGTTTTATATATTATATAATATATAAACTATATAAAAGAGATGAAATGGTGACAGGTTTATTCAAGGAAGAACCATTAGAAGACAAGCTCCAACTGTAGAAACTGAAACAGATGTTGCCCTCAGAGCATTTGAGAGAAATAAATCACCAGGAACAGACAGTATACCAATAAAGCTGCTTCAGTCTAAGCATACTCAAGCTGGGTTCAGGAAAGGAAGTGGCACTAGGGATTATATTGCAATTATACATTGCATAAAGGGGGCATCAAAGAATTTCAAAAGAAAATCGGCCTGTGCTTTATAGATTATAGCAAAGCCCTTAATTGCATAGATCATGAAAAAATGTGGATTGTTCTTAAGAAATGGGTGTGCAACAATGTTTGTTTGTCCTGGTGTGTAACCTGTACTCAGCAGAAGAGGCTACTGTTAGGACATAATACAGAGAAATGGAATGGTTTCCAACTGGCAAGGGGGTCTGACAAGGCTGTATTTTATCACCTTATCTTTATAACTTGTATGCTGAACATATCGTACAAAAAACAGGATTAAACTTGGGGGGGAAAGTATGAAAATTGAGGAAGGAATATCAACAATTTGAGAGATGCAGATGACACCATACTAGTGGCAGAAAATAATAAAGGATTGGAACGATTACTGAAGAAAATCAAGGAAGAAAGTATGATGACAGTTTACAGCTGGACATTAAGAAACAAAAATAATGACCACAGATGATTTACATAATTTTAAAGTAGTGAAAACACTGGGCTAGTTCAAGATCTTTCATACCTTGGCTCAGTCATTAATCAGAATAGAGACTGCAGAAGAAGCCTAGAACTTGGAAGCCTAGGACTTCCATGAAGGAACTAGACAAGATCCTGAAGTGTAAAGATATATACTTGAATACTAAAGTTTGTACATGACAATGTATTTCCCATTTCTATGTGTGGTTGTGAAGAAAGCTGATAGGAAGGAAATAAACTCATTTGAGGAGTTCTAAGGATACTGTGGACTGCTAAAAAAATTAATTGGTCCTAGAACAATTCAAGCCTGAACTTTTCCTATAAGTCAAGATGACTAAAGGTGCCTATCATACTTCAGCTATACAGTAAAGTCCCGATTATCTGATATAAACGGGCCGGCTGATAGTCAGATAACCGAAAATGTCGGATAATCTGGAGAGGCCAAGAAGTTGTCCCCAATGACGGCACGAACACACACGCACTGTCACTGGGGACAAAAGTCCCTCCCTTCCTCTTTCTTCCTTCCTGCCTTCCTTCCCTCCCTCACTCCCTTTTTCCCTCCCCGTCTCCTTCCCTCCCTCCTTACCTCCTGAGTCCTGCTTCCTCTGCAGCGGCTTCTGCTCCAGCTTGGCTGGGGGGGGGCAGAGTCTGCAGAGGCTAGGAGATGGTCAAGGTTCCAAGCCACAAAGGAGAGGATGGGGCACTCAACCCAGTCCTCTCCTTCGTGGCTTGGATTTCCTCAGCCCGTAGGGAGTCCACAGACTCCTTACGGGCTGAAGGAATCCAAGCCTCCAAGAAGAGGCTTGGGCCGAGCGCCCAGACCTCTCCTCCGCTCAGGCCAGGCCTCTTCTCAGAGGCTTGGTTTTCCTCAGCCCGAAGGGAGTCTGTGGACTCCCTTCAGGCTGAGGAAAACCAAGCCGCCATGCCATTATCCAATGTCCCATGATTCTTCACGCTCACGAAGAACCATAGGACATCAGATAATCCAGAACGTCAGATGACCGAAGGACGGATAGTCGAGACTCTACAGTATTATGAGAAAATCTGAGTCAGTAGAAAAGACAATAAAGCTTGGTAAGGTACAAGTACATTCCAGACGGTAGAGTCAAGGAAGCCAAGACAGACTTTGATAAAATTATTAGAGGTTCAAGATTAAAATTAATTACAAAATTGTATAAATTTCTGTTGAATATGGAAATGATGGAAGAAACTGTTAAGTCTAACATGATATGATGGTCCCAAGACATTGGCAGAGTTATCCCTATGGACAGTTGGGAAAATGTGTGGAAAAGAAACCTCCATTTTACTAAATGTGTTAAATTAAGAGAAAACTATTATAAGTTATTTTTTAGGTGGTACTTGACCCCAATTAAGATTGCTAGATTGGCTAAACACGGTGTTTCTTACTGTTGGAAATGTAATTAAAAAAGGAGGCACCTTATATCACCTTTGGTGGCAGTGCAAATCGGCTAAAAAAATTTGGATAATGATACACAGATCTTTAACAAATGCAATGGGGAAAAATATTCCATTTACCCCTGAATTATTTTTGTTAAATATTACTGATGGGATTTGGGACAATCTAGTTCAGGATGAGTTGAGTGTATTACTATATGCAATAACTGCTGCTCAAATATTATTTGCCAAATACTGGAAAGCCAACTCTATCCCATCCTTAGAAGAATGGATTTTGAAATTGAACGAGTTAGCAATCTTGGACATGATCTCAATGTCCAAAAATGATAGAACGGTTCAGCAATATAAAGCAAAATGGAAAGAGGTTGCAAAGCTATGGGAAAATAAGCTTTCTGTATAAATATCGGGGTGTGAGATCGTTAGGAATAAGAGATATCTTATGTTAAATATTACATATGTATTTGTATTATTTCAATAATAAATAAAAACGTTATTTTTTTAAAAAAGGAAGCCAAGGCCCTGACTCTCCAAGACCTGAGCAGGGCTGTTGATGATAGGATGACTTGGCGGTGTTTCATTTATATAATTGACAAAAATTGCAGCCCACTTGACAGAAGTTAACAACAAAAGCAAACTTGAGAACAGCTGTCCCATAGGAACCAATGGTTTGTATCTAGAAGCATGGCCTGAAACAACTGTTATGTCCCCCTTCCTGGTGCCTCTCTTGAGAAAGCCAGAAAGCCCTCCTGAATGGTGTGGGGTGTGCTTTTGAGACTACAGCGAAGGAAAGGGCAAGCAGAACCTTAAACAAGCAGACATTGGTTGGTGAAAAGTTCTTCCATCCTTTTCCAGGTGAATTAAAACTTCCTATTGCAGAATACTCAACACACTCCACACTGTTCAGAAGAGGGTATCAACTGTCTGTGGGGAATTTTCAAGAGCAGCAGGAGGGAAAGGTAATAATAATAATAATAATAATAATAATAATAATAATAATAATTTGTTTTATTTATATACCGCTTTTCCAAAGATCATAGCGGTGAACAGCAAGTAAGCTAATTAGCAAGTAAGCTAATTTGCCCCCAACAGTCTGGGTACTCATTTTAGCGACCTCGGAAGGATGCAAGCCTGAGTCGAGCTTGGGCCCTTTTGCTGGTCTTGAACTTGCAACCTTGTGGTTTTAAGTGAATGGCTGCAGTACAGGCATTTAACCACTGTGCCACCAGGGCTCCCAATAATAATAATAATAATAATAATAATAATAATAATAATAATAATAATAA
>NC_056525.1:46060661-46168721 GCF_019175285.1 Sceloporus undulatus | reverse complement strand
CAACAACAACAACAGCAACAACAACAACAGTTTTTATTTATATATATCCCACCTCTCCCTGCAGATTGAGGCAGGAGTACAGCAACAAATTTAAAATTACAGTTAGTTAAAATACATTCTCATATCATAAAATCTTTAAAACCCATCAGTAACCCTATACAGGTACAATATCGACATCTAATTTCGCATACATGCTCCAAATGAAGTGTCATCTTAAAGCTATTATAGCAGGTCAGGGAGATAGGCTTGCCGGAAGAGATCCATCTTGAGTGCCTTCTTGAAGGCATCTAAGGTGGTAATAAGACGGATCTCCTCCAGCAAGGCATTCCATACTTTGGAAGCCATAGCAGTGAATGCCCTGTGGGAAGTACATCTTAGTCTGGTCTTTGGATAATCCAATAGATTCTTCTCAGTTGTTCTGAGACTGTGGGGCGGATTGTGTAGGGAGAGGTGTTCCTTCAAGTAACTCAGGGCTTTAAAGGTAATAACCAACACTTTGTATTGTGCCCGGAAACTAATCGGCAGCCAGTGAAAGGATTTTAGAACTGGTGTTATGTGTTCTGACCTAGGTGTTCTGGTGACCAATCTGGCTGCCGCATTTTGCACTAGTTGAAGTTTCCGAACTTGATACAAAGGTAGCCCCATGTAGAGCGCATTACAGAAATCAAGACGAGAGATTACCAGTGCAAGTATCTATTGCTGTCTGAATCAGTACAATCTATTGTACAGTGGTACAATCTATTGCTGTCTAAATGGAATCCTCTGATACTGCACCACCCCAGTGACTAGAAGTGAATTTGATGGTTCTTCTACTTTAAAGTCCTTGCTTAATTAACCAGTGGTATACCCCAGTATTTTGATATCATGATCCCAGGCTTTATTTTCTAATAATAAATTATTATTACGGGATACTTCTAATTATTCACATTTAACACACTTGGGCATACAATAAAGGAAACAGAACACATCTCTAATATACAAATGCAAAACAGTTTTAAACAAACCCAGACTAAAAAAAAAAGTTACTATGATCCCTCTGACTGTTCTAGCTTGTGGTGGAAACCCCATGAAATTTTGAGCTTAGTATAAAAGCAGAATAGGGAGTACTGAATAAAGACAGTTTGATGAAACTTGCAAACACCAGCAATGTAAAAGCAACCTTGCCTTCTTTTTTGGCAAAAGTTTACCAAAATATAATGCCACATGTGCTGTAAAGAAATGAGAACCACCTTCTCTCAGGAGCTGGATTAAGATTTGCTGTCTGAATTACAAGAATTTTAAAGGCCAGATCATCGGCTTGATTTTCTATCCTTGTTGCTAGACAAAACAAAACAGAACAAAATCCTCTTGAAATTATACACTTAGATGAAGTCTGAAAAGTGTCTTTGGCTCCTGCCATAATTGCTGACAAAAAATCTTAACCAAGCAACTTTACATTCAATTTTTATTAGACTGTGATTAGGATAAGTTTATTATTCATATGAAGAACTAGCCTAATTCCAATCACTGTCTACAATATATTTCAGGGCCCTCTCTGAAGGAAGCTGCATTGCAAGGTTCTGTGAGATTCAGCTGTCAGTACTTTGTTTCTCCCTCTCTTAAGTGGTAGGAAATTCAATGACACATTCTTTAGGAATGTACTATTTTTGATCCATGACAATTTTGTATGTGTTATTCATAAATCTTTCCTATCCCCTTTTTACACTAATTGGGGTGGAGGTTGGGGACTGGCTATTTTGTAAAACTTCTGTATGAAAATTTATTCTCAATTTATATTGTTTTAATTGTCATATGTGCATTTTTAATACACTAAAGTACATTTAAACTGAAAAGTGAATCACAACATTTGAAGTTTTGGACATGCAGGCAAAAATATTCCTATCACAATTAGCTTTGGAGGAATGGACCATACAGTTTCAGTTTCATATAAAGACAGTACAAAATTCTACAGCATTCATAATTTCTTATAGAGCAATGAAAAGGAAGAAGTCAAATTTGTTGGATCTGCTTTGTATTTTTACTAGCAACATAGGAAGGAGGACAAAGAATAAAAATGTACATATTAAAAATTAAGGAATAAAGAATCTCTGAGCCTAGGAATCTTTTTTCTACATCAGAATGCACACTCCTTTCACATAAAAGTCCACTGCTGGGTACTCCAACTTGATTGATACTTCATTTCAGCAACCTCGTTTACATCTGCGAGCTAGGAGTTAATGCATGTCTTTATTCATCTCATCTTGTCTCCCTCTTCTGGAACACTTAAAGAAATATACCATCTTCAGTCAGAAGAAAGTACTAGCAATGCCATTCAACATTATTGTAAACTGCACAAGAACAGTTTGGATCTCTCCAACAACCTTCAAGGTTAAGAAAGACAGGGAAACAATATATCTTGAGCTGATCCACACAGAAACTACAATGGAAGTCTAAATTAAAGAGCATTCATTTATTATATCTTGAGCTTAAATTAAATTAGGAGGCACCTAAATACTCCAAAAGGAATAGATCCCATCTGAACATGGAAGGTAAGTAAGGTCAACCGTGGTTAGTAGCTGGATGGGAAACTGCTAACAAATAGGAGGTGCTGTACAATATTGCTAAAATCCACCCAATTCTCTCAGCCTCTACTGCCAAGAACCTGGTCCACGTCCTAGTGGTCTCGCAATTAGATTATTGTAACCTCCTTCTGGCAGGGCCTCCTCTCTTTCACCTCCAGCCGTTGATTTCTGTCCAGCATTCAGCTGCACACATTATTACATACGATCACCGCTTTGACCATGTTTCTCCTCTATTATCATCTCTTCCCTGGCTTCCCTTCCCCTTCCATATTCAGTATAAGCTCCTGTTGTTGACTTTTAAAGCTTTGCATGGGCTGCCCCCCCCCCCCCTTATCTGAACTTCTTTCTCCCCACATTCCCACTGGTACCCTCCATTCTGGTAGTCAAGGTCTGCTGTCACAGCCTAGGATTTCCACTGCCCTGTCCCGGATTCATCCCTTTTCACTTGCTGCCCCTCACTCCTGGAACCCCCTTCCCCCATGAGCAAGGGTCATCACGTCTTTAACCAGTTTCAAAACTGAGTTGAAGACTATATTGTTCAGGAAAGCGTTTCCAGGCATTGTGTGATTGTTTATCCAATTGTTATCTGAGATATGATATTTGATTTGATATTTGATCTTTTTAATTTGTTGTCTGCCGTTTTATTTAATACTATCTTGTATTACAGTTGGCCCTTCTTATACACTGATTTTTTTATAGACAGTTTGAAAATGTTCAAAAAAAGTATAAATTTCAAATATCAAACCTTGATTTTCCATTTTTATAACGGACACCATTTTGCTATGTCACTATATTTAATGGGACTTGAGCATACATGGATTTTGCTATAAACGGGGGATCTTGGGACCAAACCCCAGCGTATAACAAGGGTCCACTGTATTATCTAATGTCTTATATGTATTTTGTAGAAGGTACGCCCTTGCAGGTTTCATTTTTATCGATTTTATTGTTTGTATGTATAGTGCTGTGTAAATCTACAGTGCTATATAAATAAAGTATAATATTAATAATAATAATATTAATAATAATAATAATAATAATACCAAAAAAACTTGTGTAATGGAGGGAAAAAATAATTGAAAAATTTCCAAAACTCATTTTGTTGTCCAATGGAGAGAAAACATCTGAAATCCTTCACTCTTGCATGTAAGATCAAAACAAGGCAAGATATATATACCCTTACCAGAAGCCAGAAGTTTCTATGACTGCATGGTGAGGTTTGCTAAAGGCAGTACCTGTCTGTATATGAACCTCCAGAAAATGAACCAAGAATAAGGCAGCATCCAGAACACTATCCTCCCTGCAGAGATTCCTGTGGGGAGTTAATACAAAACAGTTCACTGTCTGAGGAAAGCAGAATGAAACAGAGTCTCTGTTTACTTGTTCTGTGCTAGCTTATGAGGAGGGTGAGTGGGTGTATTTATCAGTGTTTGTGTGTATCTTTGTATGTCTGTGTTTATGTGCCTAGTAAAATTAGCCAGGATTCAGAAAGGGTTTACTTAGATGACTCAAGGTCTGCAGAGGCAGCCTTACAGGAAAAGCCTTAATCTGTGCAATCTCTCATTACCCATAGTTTAACAAGCAGCAGTTATGGCTTGCAAATGACTATCTGGATGTTCCCCATGTCAAGCAGTTCTTTGAGTGATCTATGACTTTCAATCTGCAAATAAAACTCAATTTCTTATGATTTTGAAAAGTTAGCCATTGGTACAATGTACTTCAGAAAGTAACAGATTATGGGGTATCACCTAAACATTCTGTTCATAAATGGCTGTTTTCTAAGATGTGCTCTAGCTTATTTTTATAAAAATAAATAAATATATCTGACATAACCTGTTTTCTGGCTTGCTCTGCCCCCTTTGCTGCTACTCTGCACATATTGAGGGTGACAGTCTGGAAAAAAGAGCCTTCTCTTTTTTTTTGAAGGCTCTCCATGCAACCGGGAACCCTGGTAAACCAGGATTCCTTATTAAGTGGAGAATCTCCAAGCACAGCAGAGTCTCTTTTGTTGTGAATGCAGTGGAGGAGGGGAAGCCAGTGCACTCCTTCCTTGTGTATTTTTGTAGAATTGCTAATTTCCAAATTATTTTCTGAGCCAGATACTGAACCTTGAAAATACAGCCTTGTCAACCTGAAGAGAAAATCTGCAAACACATCTGCAAACAGTTTGACTATAGGATTTTGAGGTAGATAGTTGACTGCAAGATTCATTTATACGTATTAATATCCACTGCTGCTTAGGTATAATTGATACAGGTTTGTGTCATCTCCCTGAAATTTGTAATTTGCCATGCAATACAATATTCTTGCTGCATTTGTTGAAGCATGTGTGTGTGTGTGTATGAGTGTGTGTGTGTGTGTGTGCGTGCATGTGCATGTATGTATGCGCAAGCATAGGCATACGTGCACACACACAAATCCTTGTCACGTATTCTGTTACTTAGTTTAACTAAATTACCTTAAAAGGAGTGTTTGGTTCATGTGGCTACATTTAACACCAGAACACGCTACATCTATCCAGACAGACGGGGAATAAATTCTTGGCTGATACATGTATTTTAGCAGCTAATCTGCCCACATAGCACAATTTCTAAAATACAAATGGAAGAAGATTTCTTTCCACACATGTGTTATCTATTCCATGCTTGTCAAGCTTCCCTGAATATGATTTAATAATTAACAAGCTATTAAATCCTGTGAAATAACTCCTAGCACACTTCAGTTATTGTCCAAATATGCTTAAAGGCTATTACTAACATAGCAGCCAATCATACTGAACTCTGCTACACTTTGAGTGGACCTCTGTTTGGAATGATACAGCGATCTGCAGATTCAACAGCCCACAGATCATAGCCCATATTATTAAATGGTAGCACATGTGTGTGGACATGCTGATGTGGACATGCACATGCCAAAGTCCATTGAATAATGTGGGGTGTATCCTGGCACATTTTTCCCATTTGTGGAGGTGGCCCTGAAACTGAATCCCTGTGGATGAGAAGGGTCCACTGTATAAATACAGCCCACAGTGATCCTGTCTCTAGTCATATTCCAACAGGGCTTTATGTGATAAGCTCAGTATCTTTTCTAGAATCTTAGGAGGTTTGAAAGATACAGAAAGTCCAAGTCTTTCCAAAATTACTTCACCACAAACAGAACTGTACAGTTAAGTCAACTAGATTCTACAAAGACAAAGCAGTGAAATAGCCAGCACAACATTTTGAAGTTTTTGGATCCCCTCCCTGTAAATAAATCTCCATTTGTCACAGAATGAACTAGTTTGAATGTAATAGTATAGTTTCAGGAAGAAACAATACTTGTACCTAAAATTCCCAAAGGTAAAGCAAACCCAATGCTGCCAGAATGCTTTCTAGGTACTTTGTAATGGAATTTTCTATTGAGACTTGACATGAATGCTCATCTCAAATTTTCTAGCATGAAACTGGCTGGAAAGAAAATGATCCAAGAATCAGTTGTTCTGGACATGGTAGGGATATGCTTGTGAAAGACTGAAGGAGGTGGGAACCAAGTGTGCTATAGTAGACAGAGAGTTGGACTAGCATCAAGAAGACCTTGGGCCTGAAGGTCACTGGATGACCTTGAACCAATCATATCTCAGTCTAACTTGCCTTACAGAGTTATGATATAAATATGTGTAGAGTTCTTTGTGCTCTTGGAGGTGTAGCAAGAGAAAAATAAATATTTAAATATATTTCAGAGCTTCCAGTTGGCTATGAAATTTATGGGGTCACCATAAGTCAACGGGCAACCTGAAAGCACAAACACACTCACACAAACACTACACATTTAAAAGGTTTACAAACACTGTTTAGAAAAAAAGATAAATAAATGATAGTGCAGAAGATTTAAACTAAGAATTGATATCTCATGAGAATAAAAATTTCAAACCTATGACTCAACACTATTAGCTTAAGGTAACACTTTTAAGACTCAGTTTCCAAGTTTCACCCCTACTTAGCTTTAATTTCATTAACCTTAATCATACTACCAACCTTAGTCATACTACCTTTGGTTACAGTAGAAAGTTCTCACAAGACCTTTTAGGACATCCGCCAGCATACAGCTGATGGAAAAATTCAACACACCGTGGACAGATTATTAGAGAGAGCAGTTTTCTACCAATGCCAAAAAAAAAAAAGAAAGAAAGAAAGAAAAAAAGTTAGCCACTGCCATCTACTCTAGCACATAGTAACAGACTGATAAATAGCAACCAACAACGTTCTCAAGGTGTCACCAAGTAATGAACAGGCAAATATGATCTCCTTGCTGCTCCTATTGAAGTGTAGATACTTTTCTTTTGCTGTTACCAAACTATTGGTTTTATGGCATAATTGTTATTTTAAAGAGTAAGCAGTATCTCATATATTAGCCTCAGCAACCACTGATTCCATGATGGTGATCAACATGTCATTGCCATCATAGGGCTGTTTTGCAGAGGAGGAATACAGAGGTCTGGTAAAAATGTGAGAGAATGGAATCAAAGATGGCTTCTGAACAAAATGAAAGGGCCTCTCAAGAGTTCAGAGCTGGAATTCCAGATAACTGGGCAGCATCATCTAGAAGTTGTTTATACATTTATCTGCATTGTGCCAGACTCGCATGGAAGAGGCCCCTGGACTAGGGCTGGATGGTAAAGCAATTGAAATGGGATAAGTTCAGAGCTGGGCTTGCATTTTTCATCACAAGCTGCCAATTCATGTCTCCTCCAAGCCTTACTTTTCTGTGTTGTCTTTTCTCTCTCCAATCAGTTCAGCATCTACTATATGCAACCACAAGATGGCAGTAACAAGCTTTGGATGCCAAAACCGACCTAAATTGAGAAATATGTGTGGGACTACTGTAGCAGACCTCAGCAAGGAATAGCCAGAGTAGCCATCTAGTCTGTCTACTCTGCAGGCAACAATCCACAGCCTAGGAATAGACTCTGAAACACATTATTCAGTAATGCATGAATGCCTTCCCAATGTTAGAGAAGCTTCATGGCTGGATGACTAGGAAAAGTGGAGCACCTTTTCCTATTACCAGGGACTTTAGCACACTTCTTGTTCTGCCAAACTGTGTTTACGGTACTAAAAAGAAAGCAGACAGAGAGTCATCTTCTTGGAGGAAGGGAGAAAGAGTAAGCGGTGTGCACATTTTTAAGGGTCCATACTTGAGTCCAAGTTAAAGCCTATTCAAATACTGAAAAGAACACCTATTCTGAACCATCTTAAAATCATTTGTACAGCCATACAGCATTAGGACAGACCACTCCATAAGGGGACGCAGGTCCAGCATTCTTAAACATTGTGCAGAAGGAACTTCAGCAAGTTCAGTTTGCATGAGAAGCTACACCTGGTGTGATTTAATATCCTAATCAGCCTAAGAAGGCCCTCTGAAAACTGAGTCCTCTTTTAAATAATGCCACACTAAAAATCATTCTCACTTGCTCAAAATATCCCTGCTTGCTCAAATTCAGCCTATTAGAAATAAGGCTAGGTTAGAAGACCTTTGCAAAACAGACCAGCTTTGCACATGCAAAGGATTTGAGGGGGCTGAGCATTCAACAGGCCATGTTTCTGACCTGCATTATTTAATGGGACTGAGCTGTAAAGACTGTGGCATGCATGTCCTGCTTCAGATCTGCATGTGTATCAAACCATGAGCACTGTATTTCTCTTATAGCTTGAGGTTTTAGTGTATGCACAATGTGTTTCTGCTTCTTCGGTTGTAGCTAATTTACACATTTAGGTGATACCCTGTTGGAAACCAAGCCAATGATTCTGAAAGGTTCATGATTCCATGCTCAGGTTAAAGGAAAACTAGGATGCTTTTGAAATGTACACACCATGAGGGAGCAAGACACATTTGGCATGATCTTCATTCTCTTCCTATTAGTTTTGACAAAATAATGCAGGTTTGTTCTAACTTGCTTGTTCATCACAGCATTACAGTTGTTGTGAATCCCAGTGGTCTTGCCATTCCTCTGCAGATGTCCTCATAAGAAACCAGCCAATGAAGATGAGTGCCCTTCATCTCAGGGCTTAACTGCAAATAGCACCACATCTCTTACACATGCTATTGACCCACAAAATGAAGAATGGTACTTGCAACAACCGTTCATTTGCCTAGCTTCCAGAAGAAATCTCATTTTCCAACTGAGTTTCATAGGAAAGGAGAGATATTTCATGCAACACTCTTGGTCTTAACACACCAACAGGTTTCAAATGGCTGTACAACCTTAATGGAATATTGTCCTCATGAGAGACAATGCTGCCAATATTTCATTTCAACCATCCCCCAGTATTTATTTAATGTTTCCATTATGGGCATGCTGAAGTGTTTCCTGCCAACACCTTGCTTCAGCAGCAATTTCAGCAAGATGGAATGAGAGGGTTGCTACAGCAACAAACAGAGACGCAGGAGTATTACTGGTAGGATGAGCACACTGTGCAGGTTTCCACTCTCCCAAGATGCCCAGCCCCAAGTGGGTGCATTCTGTTATCTGTGTACAGGTAGAACTGGATGCAGAAATTGTTTAAAGAATCCTCTAACTACATTAGTCAAAAACTGCATTGGAGTCAACAGTATTTTCATTCTTCAGTATGAATGAAGATAGTAAATACAGTGGACTCTCCACATTTACTGGGGTTAGGGGCAAAAGATCCCTGTGGATGTGGGAAAATTGTAAATAAAACATGCTGGCTTTTTAGCCAGAGAGAACATCTCTCTAGGAATCTCTAGGTTCTCCAGAGTAATTCTACTGTCAAGATCTGCCAAGAGTTGACCATGCAATTGCACTGGAGAACCTACAAATGCGTGACTTTTGGCAGACGTTGGCAACAGAGTCATGCTGGAAGACCTACAGATTCTTAGAGAGACCATATTAATCAAATCCGTGAATAATCAAAAGCCACAAATGTGGTGGGCTAACTGTAACCTCCCACACTTATCAAACAGAGAAACTCCATTTCCATTATATCTGGAATATCTCAGCAGCTCTGTCAAGAGTCAGAATCATGCAACCCTCCAGATGTTGGACTGCAACACCCAGCATTCCTTGCCGTTGGCTATGATAGCTAAAACTACTCAGAATTGGGAGGGTCACTGATTCCCACCCCTGATCTACATTATATTTGCTTCCAGACCAACTCCTGTGCAGATCAATAGTTTTTACTTGCAGCTCCACCATACTTCTAAGTTACTTGTAAGTTTCATTTAGAATCTGGATGTCAGTGAGTCATGAAAAAGTAGATACAGCTAAGATAAACAAACAGCACTCCTTGGCTAAAGCACAATGAAGTTAAAGAACAATGTAATGAATGCTCCATGCCAAAGTGTTTAAAGACAGTGATAATTATATTTCAAATTAGAGCTGACCTTGAACTCCAATGATTGCCAATTCCTTTCCAGTCTAAATTCAAGATTCTGGTGCTGGCCTTAAACTGCTTGGAACCTTAATATTTGAAGTAACATCTCTCTGAATATATACCTACCTGGGAACTGAGATCTACAGGAAAGGTCCTGCACTGTTGCCCACCAGGAGGAGCAAAACAATGTGGGAGGACATGAGACAGGGCCTTCTCAGCTGTGACATGTGATTTTGGAACCCAACCCTCCCTTTGAAGTGCATATAATGCAAATACTGGTTTCTTTACAGTGCCAAGCCAAAACATTTTTTTTAAAATTACTAAAGCCTTCACGGAGTCATTTATTTCATAGCATACATGTATACGGTTTTTTAACTGTTTTTAAAGTGGCTTTAACTATTGCTTTTAATGTAGTTTTAACCATTGCTATGTTTAATATGTTTTTATCTTGTTCATATTATTATGATTTTGGTCTGGATGTGTTTTAAATTGTCTGTATTGTACACAACCCTGAGATCCTGTGATAAAATGTGTTATAGATGTGTTTAAATAAATAACTAAATATAATAATGACTAGGAGCCAAAGCTGGATTTGTCTTCCAATCTTCTTTTATAATCATTTAAACTTGTAACCATCATCTCGTGTTCTGATAGTGAATGCCACAATTTAAGTATGTGCTATGTGAGGAGGTTTTTATTCTCTTTTCCTGATTTGGCCAATTCTCAGCTTTATTAAATGACTCTGAGTATTGTGTGAGAGAGAAAAAAACTTTATTTCCACATTTCCCATGTATAGTTTCACAAACCTCTATCATACCCTCCCTTGCTCTACTTTCTAAACAAAACAGAAATTTTCTAGTTCTACAATAGCTCCTTGTATGAGATACAAATCAGAATTCTGATTAGCACGGAGCAGAGCTTTTTTCTTCCCCCCCCCCCCTTTTTTTTTCTTTTTCTTTTTTGGTGGGGGAGATTTCTGGATGAGCAATAGGCAATTTCTAGATGGCTATTACATCCCCAGAATGCATGTTTTGTGAGTAAGTTCAAGTCCTTAAATCAAGGGAATTTCTCTTCAAGAGCTAATATTTAAAACTTCAGGATCAGCGCTGACTTTTGCTGACACTGGGGTTAATGGAGACAGAGGTTGTGGTACCACCATGGCTAGGTTTGATATTTCACAAGAAGCTGGAAGAAAACAACGAAGACTAAGGTGAAATAAATGGTTTAGGTAAAGAAAGTTGAAATACACAATGAACCTCCTTCCTCCACAAGCATGGGTCATCACCTCTTTAAGCAGCTTCAAAACTGAGTTGAAGATTATACTGTTCAGGAAAGCATTCCCAGACATTGTATGATTGTTATCTGATGTTATTTTAAATTGTTGTCTGCCCTAGTTTATTGAATGTTAACATGAATTGATATGTATTATTTATTTGTGTAGAATATTTGTGCTGGAGTCTCCCAGGCTTCTTGTCCTGGGGAACCTCAACATCCCCTTCGAGGCCAGCTCATCAGATCTAACAGGTGCAGCTCGGCAGTTCATGGATTCCATGACAGCCATGGGCCTGTCCCAGTTGGTCTTGGGTCCAACACACTGCGCGGGTAATACACTCGATGTGGTCTTCAGTACAGACCAGGAATATCCGTAAAGGATATCTCCCCCCTGTCATGGATGGACCATTTCCTGGTCAAGGTAGGACTGAAGGTCACAATCCAAAAACCCCTCGGGGGTGGAGGACCTATTAGAATGGTCCGCCCTCGAAGGCTGATGGAACCCAAAAGGTTCCAAGAAGCCCTAGAGGGAGTTATGATTGGGAACGATAGCGATTCTGTCAACACCCTGGTACATAACTGGAATAACATCCTTACTGGGGCAATAGACTCTATCGCTCCCAAGCGTCCTTACCAGCCCGCTCCAAATAGAAAACCCTGGTACACAGAAGATCTTCGCCAGATGAAGCGGGCTGCGCAACGACTAGAGAGCCACTGGCAGAAACATCAGCGCATATCTGACAAGGCACTCCATGAGAACATTTTACGATCCTACGGAGCAGCAAAGAATTCATTCTGTGCTGCACGGATTGCATCGGCAGAGTCTCGTCCAGCAGAGCTGCTCAGGGTGGTTAGGGAACTAACACAACTGCCAGCCACCCTGAACGCCCTATTAGAACCAACTACAGCCTGCTGCGATGCTTTCAATGACTTTTTTGCCAAAAAAATCTCTCAGATAAGGGCTGATCTTGACGCTGGTCTTCTGACAGAATCACAAGAAGAGGTGTCCAGTGACTCTGGAAACAAGGTTATTCTGGATCGATTTGAGTTTGTAAATACTGAGGACGTGGACAAGCTCCTTGGCTGTGGGAAAAGGACGACATGTCCTCTCGACCCTTGCCCATCTTGGTTGACCGTTCAGGGAGGAGATGCTATAAAAACTTCATTACATCTTATAATTAATGCATCTCTTCGGGAGGGTATATTTTCATCCGCCTTAAAACAGGCAATAGTGAAACCACTTTTAAAGAAACCCTCCCTAGACCCCCTGCAGATGTGTAACTACAGACCGGTCTCCTTATTACCATTTCTGGCCAAGGTGATCGAGAGGACAGTCACCTTTCAACTCCAAGTAGTCTTGGATGAAACCGATTATCTGGACCCATTTCAAACTGGCTTCAGAGCGGGATACAGAGTTGAGACTGCCATGGTCAACTTAGTTGATGATCTTCGTCTGGGCATTGACAGGGGTAGTGTGACCCTATTGGTGCTCTTGGACATCTCAGCGGCCTTCGATACCATCGACCATCCAGAGAAAACAGAGGTACTCATGATAGGTACCCCAAGTCCAGACAGAGGAATTTGCCATCCAGTCCTGGACGGGGTCACACTTCCCCTAAAGGACAAAGTACGCAGTTTGGGAGTACTCCTGGACTCATCCCTACAGTTATCATCCCAAGTGGATGCGATGGCCAGGAGTGCTTGGTACCACCTTCGGCTGATATGCCAGCTACGTCCCTGTCTGGACCGAAAGGACCTTGAAACAGTAGTACATGCAATGGTAACCTCTCGTTTAGATTTCTGTAATGCGCTCTACATGGGGCTACCATTGTACCAAGTTTGGAAGCTTCAGCTAGTTCAAAATGCTGCAGCCAGATTGGTCACCGGATCCTCAAGGCAAGACCATATAACACCGGTACTAAAATCTCTTCACTGGCTGCCAATTAGCTTCTGGGCCCAATACAAAGTGTTGGTTATTACCTTTAAAGCCCTACATGGCTTGGGCCCGAGTTACTTGAGGGAACGCCTCTCCCTACATAATCCACCCCGCACCCTCAAAACAACAGGGAAGTATCTACTTGAGCATCCCAGGGTAAGATTAACATCTACCCATCATAGAACATTCTTGACCATGGTCCCCACACATTGGAATAACCTCCCAGAAGAGATACG
The DNA here is from genome assembly GCF_019175285.1 of Sceloporus undulatus. Classification (NCBI taxonomy): domain Eukaryota; kingdom Metazoa; phylum Chordata; class Lepidosauria; order Squamata; family Phrynosomatidae; genus Sceloporus; species Sceloporus undulatus. Next base: position 46,155,346 of record NC_056525.1, on the reverse strand, counting down.
CTGCATCCCTACATTGGAAACCTTCAAGAAGGCATTAAAAACTTATCTCTTCCAATTAGCATATCCTCCCAACTCTTTTTAAAGTCTACCCCTCTACAGAAATTAAATCAAGACCCTAATTAGGACTGGCACATTGCATGTTTTGTAGATAGATATTATTTTTTATAAATTGTTTTTATTAATTATTATTGATATTATGGTAAATTGTATTTTTAACTGTAATTGTATATTGTCTTGTTTTATACTCTGTTGTAATCCCGCTTCGATCCACGGGGAGAAGCAGGAAATACAAATAAAACGTATTATTATTATTATTATTATTATTATTATATGCCATAGGCAGATTTATTTTATCTATTTTAATTGTATGTACAACGCTGTGTAAATTTACAGCATTAAATAAAGCTAAATAATAATAATATACATTATTTTATAGCACAAGATTGTTGTAATCAGTATATTCAGTACTAGAGTACAGTCATCACTATCTAGTGAATGAAACCCAGCTGATAAGTCAATTATCAAAGCCCTATGATAATGTGTACATGTGCATCTATTTATGTATATGCATATGCATATGTGTATACAAAAAAAGAGTGAGAGAGAACCACCACCACATTACAAACCGGTGTAATCGTGCACAAAAATGAATGGGAAGCTACTAAAGGCAACTGATAACATAAAAGGACATGTTGCTTTTCTTGTGCAGTGAACACTGACTGAATGAACAAGATGACACTAATAGAAAGACCATGACACTGTCCTATTGGCAGATGTGGGCTAGATTTCACAGCTGCAGTAAAATAACGATACAGCACCCTGCCCATCCTGAATAACTGTAGCTGTTAGTTTTCTCCCTCTGGTTTCTGTCGATCTTCTATTTAAGAAATGAAAAAGTACCAGCCACAGCATCTTTACAAGCCTGGTACAAGCATTTATCTTATGTTTCTTACCCCACCCCACTTACAGCCTAATGCTCTTGGCATGATCAGTGTAAATCGTGGGACTCAAGCATCTTCCAAAACCATAAATGTGTCTAAATTTCACAAACAGAACTCAGTGCTGTAGGACACTTACAAATTCATGTATATTCAAGCCATGATAGCAACCCCAACCTGATCTTTGCTTCTGTAATCATTCTGAAGAGGCCCCTTCACTTATCACAATATTTTGGACTGAACTCTGACATTCTTAAACAACTGTCTATATGCTTATATGGTCTTAGTGAGGGCAGAAGCAGTGCAGGGTTGGCAGAAATAGTTTGGTACATGATAAAACAGTCACTGGCTGTATGTCATGACAGCAACCAATGGTACACTCAGCAAGACTAAGAAGCACAAGAGCAAACAAGCAGGGTAAGTCTGGCTCAATCTGGCATCCTAAGAAAATATTAAAAACCTTCCCCTGTCCATATCCAGTCACTGAGCTTCTGATTCCGCTAGCAATCCCTTCCTAGACACAAGTACAGTTTAAAACTCTTTCCAGTTTTTATAGATTCTAGAACATAGTCTTGAAAAGGACACCCAGATAGGAGAAGTGGCAATGCAACTCTGGTACCTTCTCCAAATCTACATCACAATAGTGTTTAGGAACCACTTCACATGAATAGTACCAATGCACGTTTAAGCCCCCCTCAAAAACTGAAACTCATCAAGGCATAATGTAACACCAGAGACACAATCCAACTTTCTCTCCCAAATGTTTTCACTGACTATATTTATTACAGATGTGCATAAAAGTATTTAACACAACTTGTTAATACCTAGAGACTGAGCTGTATATAAAATCCTTAATGATTCTTTACTGAATTACCCAAACGTCTTGAATTTTGGAAATGAAGGGAAGGAGAAAGAAACTTTTATATTGAAAGCATTATGGCAATCTTGCCACAGAAAATGTCTGCATTTCCCAAAGTTTTCTGTTTGCAACATTCTTCAAGATTTATTTCTCAGACTTTATAAGTGGCTAACAAATCCCTCTGGGACTTGAATAGCACCCAAGGTGTAGTTCTGCACTCCTATGTATTTCTGACTTGTTCCATATTTCTATTATTTTGGAGCTGGGGGAGCCCAAGAAACAGCAATTATGACAGCTGCCTGATGTCATTTACTCCATTGTGCCTACACTCATTTAGCTAGCATTCTTTCTGTGCAGCCCAGCTGACCCCAACAGCCCCAGAAATGTCTACCTAGTCATGATTGAAAGCATGCATATGCTCCTTGTATCATGAGTTAAGGCCTCCAAGAAATGATCATCAGGGAATGTTATCTGATAGCCCATTCTGCTCGCTTCCTATCCTAATTATGTTCTCCCCTTTCTCCACAACATCCCATGCAAACATATTTGTAAATATATCCTACTGCTATAATCACTCTGGCATTTCATTACCTTGCCTAGACATCAGCCCTTTTGCTGATCTCTCTCTCACACACATGCGTGCACACACATTTCTTCATCCCTAAGTAGCTTTACTCATTTTATTACAGCTATTCAGGACTGGTCTGTATTATTTATGTGCTAGTTGGTAACATGCAATTGCATTAAAAAAAACAGAAAAGCTCAGGAATGCTATTCATATGTCTCATCCTGACAGTATGAGCTATCATCAGAATGCCAGATTCCAGAAGAAGGTGATGCCCTGACTGAGTACTGATGCCTGGCCCTGAATTTAGTAGCAGTACTAAAACAAATCTACAAAGATCAACAGAAGCAAAGGAAGCCCACTCCTATTTGGACTAGAGGCTGCCAATAAGCAAAAAGCTTCATTTCTAGACATGTAAAGCAGGTTTCACAGTGATTAAGGATAGAAATAAGAATCTAAAATAAGTTGACATGTTTTTTCAGGGGCAAAAAGCGACCTATTTTAAAGCAATACCTTCTAGCCAGTCAAAAGATTATGACTACACCTAATGACAGTTAAGGCCAACTTGAGTAATCTAGATGAACCAATGGACATTGCTATTCATTCACTCAGTACAACATCTGATTGCTTTAGGGTTTCCAATTTAGGTACCTGTTTGGGATAGGATGGTTAAGTACGGTAACTATTGCTGTGTGTCTTCAAGACATTTCTGATTTATGGCGACCCTAAGACGATCCTATCATGTCTCTCTGATTTGCCCAAGGTTGCCAGGTTAAAAGACCAGTGCTGGTGATCTTAAGGGTTGAAAGTTCATTCCCCACAGTTGCTCTAATTTCTCTTCTTATATTATAAATTGCTGTTTAAACTGTTTTAAAACTGGATTCTAGGCTTGTTTTTAGACTGTTTTTAGAAGTTTCTAAAAATATTTTAATGTGTTTTTAAAGGTTTTAATTGTTTTTTACTTGTTCATCTCGAAGCCCTTCTGGGCTTGGAAGCAATACAGAAATATTTTAAATATATAATAATAATGTCACCCATTTGGTTTTTATGACTGAGCAGGGATTTGAACCCTGTTCTCCAGTCACAGTCCAATGCTCAAACCACTCACTACACCACACTAACTCTCAAAAGAGTAACTGTAATACCAATAAATTATGAACATTCCTACTCTTCTGTGTGGATTTTTTCTTCTTCACTGCCCTTGGAGTTCCTCAAACCTAAAACATTAAAAAGGAAGCAGGGAATAGTCACATGTGCTAAACTATTTGGTCTGACACATTAAACTTCGGTCTTCTCATCTGAGAGGCCTCCAAGGTCCTCATTAAAACATGCATTCAGCAAGTCTCAACAAATTATCTCAGCTGCTACTCCTACACTTTAAGTTAGAAGAGGAGTTGGACAAGTTGACCTGAATGGGCCCCTTTTCCAATCACTTTGTCACAGAATCACATTATTACAGAAATGAGTTGAAAAGGTTCCTAGGGCTCCTCTTGTCCAACTCCTGGATAAACAGAAAAAGGATGCTTATTGTCCATCTTCCTCTGAGCACAACTCGCACTGTTGCCTAGTGACAAAAGAGAAGTACCTGGCTGGTGTACAAAAACACAGAGAGATGTCAGAACAATTAATTAGACTTTTGAACGTTAACTCCCAGAATTCTCCAACCAACATGGCCTGAAAATTGTATTCCAACAAACTAGCTCTTCCAAATTCTGATAATGTTTGCAAACAAAGGGAGGAACCATGGAGCTTTAAAAAACAATATAAACAATATAAACAGAAAATCAGAACAGCAAAACACTAGACGCTCACTTCTTTCTCACAAGGAATAATTTTCTATTTCTGTGGCATTGTTTCTTTGGGGAAGGAGCATTCAGAAGTGCATGCTTCATCTGTGGCCTGAAAAAGCACACTCCTCCTTTTTTCTGCTGCTTGTTGAGACCCAGATTATTGAACCAGCAATAGAATTTGCAGAGTCCCAAAAGTTTGTTCATTATGTGGTTTTGCTTAGTCTCTACTGGAAACCTGGCCTCTGCCATGTAATAAGCTTAATTCTCTAGCTTTCCACTATTATATATAAACACACCCACCAATTTCAGACTGTGGGACATGTGTGCATGTACAAAAATGCAGCTCTCTAACTGGCATAGTATCTGGAGAAACAGAATCAAACAGACAAATTCACAAACACGTCTCTTCTCCATTCAAACACTTCTACTAATCAAGGTGTATTGAATGTGTGAGTTTTCACACATTTCAGCTTCCTAGTACTTGGAGTATAATTTGAATCCCTTGTTTTAGGGGAGGGTTATTTTTCTTAATGTATAGTGTATTTTTGGATTGTGTATTACCAAATTTCAAGTGACTTACTCATTGGAACATATGCAAATAACAGCCCAAAAGGCAAGTGAGTGAGATGTAAACAACTTTTATAAAATCTCCAAATTTCTATTTCCCTCGGGTATATAACTCACCCAGACCACAGCAATTGACACAACATAAAGGTATTATTGCTTTCTGTTTCCTTTAAAAGCATACTTCCAAAGACCATACCCCACAGGGAAGCACTCCTTCACCCTTGTGAAATCCAGTGGGATCCTTATGTGCGTACAATCTCTGGCTATTGTGGTCTGCTGTCATATCTCTCTTTTGTGAAGAGCAAGAACATCACTCAAAACTCTACAATGGCCAGCTGATCCCCATATCTCCTTCTGAATGCCCTGTGTTGCTATGGAGATGGAAGCAGTGCCTTTACTAAACAGAGGTCATGAAAGCACCAGAGAAAGGGAAAGATGAGCAATACTGGAGCACAGCACTGCCTGAATGGCTATAGAAACAAAGAGAGTGTGGATGTGGATACATATACATTCTCTACCAGCCAGTTTATATGGGGGGGGGGGGGGGGGCAGCCGTAAGAAAAATCAGAGCTTGAGAAAATTACTTTTTTTAGATTTCAGCTCTCCAAACTTTCCTATCCAACATGATCATTGGTGATTTGGGGACTTGTGGTCTAAAACAGTGCTACTCACAGAGTTTGTCCCTGGCTGTTGCTGGTTCCCAGGCTTCCAGTTCCTGGAGAGTTTCCAGGAAATATGATGCTGGTCCCTGGCACAATGAAAAAAAATTGCAATCCCCCCCCCCCCCAATTAGACATTTTGAGAAGCAATGATCTAAAAAGTAATTTTCTCAGTCTCTAAGAGAAATTTCTCAGGCTCTACACCAGCCAAGTAAGGTGTGAACAAGCCAAGGTGTACCACATAAAATTCATTTGTTTTCATTAACGCTTCTTCATCAGGCTTATTTAGTGTAACTTCTCAGGGCCTTTTCTGTGACTGCACCTTCTGAAAGAGTCCCATCCCTTTCCTCCTGACTTGACCCCATCTTTCATCAGTTGGCAGAGATCTCCCTCTTTTCAAAGGCCTTTCAAAGGCTGAAATAATTTGTTTTCTTTTGCTCATTTTTATTTTAGTCATCTGATGTTGTTTTAACAATCTTACCTTCTGTGTAATCTGCTCCTGGTTTGTTTTATTACTGTTTTAAATTATGTCACTTATTTGTTTATTTAAATTATTCCATTTAAACTGTGTAATTTATTTGTTGTTTTACTATCTAGAGCACCTCCTGGAGAAAAATTGTACATTTAAATAATAAATAAAGCAAGAGACCTCTACTTGCTGAGAGCATTTCATCTTCCATTTTGCTACCTCACCTTCAAGAAGCTGGACCTGAGCATTCCCAGCAGCGGGCTTTTAATCTGCACATTTATCTTGTTTCCTTTTGCAGAAATAAGGAAACAACAGTACTGGAGCACTGGCTAACAGCCAATAGGGATGCGAGCTATTGCTTCCAATTTCTCTCAGACTTCTATTCTTTCTGCATTCCCAGTTTCCCCATCCTCTAAAGAACACAAAGAGGACCTTTTCTGTGCTTGCTCCAAAACTATTTTCACTCTAGTAAAAGGGCTGAATGCAGGAATAGCATAGTTAAGAAGTACATGTCCTTTCATGAAGACAATCTACCCATACAAAGAAAGCATGTTTCAAATGTCTGTGGTGTTCACTGTATTATTTGTCTCATTTTTATCCACCCTCTCCTCTAAGGAGCAAAGAGAAAACTTAAAAGAGATGTTCTCATTCTTTGTTTTTCTTCTAAAGAAAAGTCTAAGGACTCACAGGGCTCTTCAAACTCCATGTCAAACAGCTACTCAGCCATGAGGTCTACTGGATAGCTTTGGCAGAGAAGTTGTTTGACATGATGTTTCCACATCCACTACACTATTGTTGTTGTATGCCTTCAAGTCATTTCCAATTTATGGAGACCCTAAAGCAAATCTATCACTGGGTTTTCCTGGCAAGATACTAAATCCAAATATTCAAATTTAACATATTATTAATAGATTGAAAATTCTTGTTGGAAAGTGTCCAAAAACCCTCTTTACATTTGGAAGCCTATTTCCCAACAGGTCAAATTCCACAGCAGCATCGGAACAGCCGATCTCTTCTTGCAGGCCTTTCCTGAATAGATAACCGGCCACCAAATAAGTTGAACCTGTTATTCCCTGATTTTTGCTACAGCCATTTTCAATTTGTTTATTTTATGTTTTAAACTGTAAACTGTTTAATTGTATTTTACAGGTTGGCGGGTTATTGGGATACAGGATTGTGCATTTAATGTGTAAGCCGCCTTGGTTGTGTTGCACAGAGAGGCGGGATATAAATAATAATAATATTATATCAGGAGTTATGAAAACCCAGCCAGCAAAGTCTCTCTCTGACATTGGACCAGTTCATCCAGTGGCATCAAGAAGGCTGGGATAGGCTGTGACATTAGAGCAGGTCATCTAATGGCACAAAGGAAAAGGGGGAAAGATTGACAAAGAGAGGAGAGGAAAGTGGGACATTCAAGTAATCCCTACTATACCCACACACTGCAGACTGCCCCTTGACAGTACAACATGTTATATATAAACACACACACACAAAGTACCTTCACTTCTTTCCCTTAACTTCTCCAATCACTGTAGACACTAACGTTGGGTGTCTACAGGACACTTGGTAAACAGTGATGGCTTAGGGTTAAAAGCAGCCTCTCCAAAAAAGATAGTGGGGAAATGAGAGCTAAAGCAAGGCAGTGGGAGGAAGTGCCACAGATTCTGCCCGCATCAAAAAGGAGATGAGGGAGCACTATGGGGAGAGCTGAATTTCAGCACCTTGCAAAGGAATCTATTAGCTCCTTACCTATTCTAAAGTCCTAGCATTCTCACATTCAGGGAGAAGTGAGCCCTTGGCAGTTGCTCTTTATAATCAATGACTGGTGATAAAATAATGCTCCTGAACAACTGAGTGGCTATACAGATTGCCCCTAAGGGGCCGCATACAACCACCCCTTTCCTGGCTGGATCAGGCCACAGCAACCTCATGTCACGGCTCTGATCCGGCCTCTCAAGAGTGCAAAAAGGAGCCGCAAAATGCGTCACCTTTTTGTGCCCTCCAAAGGGCACCATAGCCGTGGTGGTGTGGCTCTATGCCATCTCTTTGGCACTGTGTCATTTGGGTGCAGTGCTGGATGTGTGTCATGATGGTGCATGCCGTCTGGACTGGCAAACACCAAAATGGTGCCATGGGGGGCAGAGTTAGGGAAAGTGTCGTCAGGACACTGCACCATGACTCTGCCCACAGGCCGGCGCTTTCTGCAGGTGTGTATAGGATTTGAGAGTCACTTCTAAGCAACCAGAAAGGTCCCTTAATTAGGGGGCAGAGGTGCAAATGCAAGCTAGGGACCATGGGTACTTCCTCTACTTCTCCCCACTTGTAGCTGTGTATAACTTCCTGGGCTGAATAAGAATAAAGGGACATGAATGGTCATACATCTATACATACAACTACTTTCTGTGTTGATGCATGTCCTAGGAGTTTATCACACTAGCGAGATCCAGTGGGAAAACAGGATTTAAATGAGAGTTAAATTAGAGAAAACCCGGAAATGCCCAAAGTTTACCACACGACATCGCTGTTAACGTGAAATAACACAAAGTTAAACTGAAGTTAAACCGGAGAAAAATGGCAGCTTTTTACTTTTGGGAAATTCCAAAAGTAAAAAGGTGGCATTTTTCTCCACTTTAACTTTGGTTTAACTTCGTGTCATTTCACTTTAGCAGCAATTTTGTGTGATAAACTTCCTGAATTTGCAGGTTCTGTTTAAATTCAAATTTAATTTAACTCTCGTTTAAATCCCGTTTTCCCACAGGATCTCGCTAGTGTGATAAAGCTCCTAGTGTGAACCTCTAATACAACTCCAGTAATACTTGTAAATACTGTCTACATGAATGTTTCATAGTGTTTGCATACTGTTGTGACCTAAGTACACATGTGACATCTCACTGTGTGTGACAGTGGCATTTGTATGTCTGTGTGTGTTTGTGGGTAGCTGCATTGTTGTTTTTATTCTGCAGTGTGTTCAGGCACTCTCCTGGTTGAAACACAAGTTGAAGTTGAGAAGTGATCCCTCTGACAGTATAAAGATTTTAACAGTGAACAGGAATTTGCTATAAAAGACTCTGCTGTAATTCTAAGTCATTATATTGGGGTCCCATTACTCAGTAGCAGGAGCAATGAATCTCCTCAGCCAGGGAAACATTTTAAGTGATTACAAGATTCTTTTCAGCCAACTAAAAATAATAATAATAAACCTGCAATAAAAGGCCATATTGCACAGCAATAAAGAGTCTTCTGCCCCTATAGAATATCCCCATATCTATAAATCTTTGCAGATTTGTGTTCCCCTACAAATTGAACTACTGACTTAATGGGCTATTGCAATTACCTTCAGTTTAAAGAGCAGCTCATAAATGAAGCCAGTGGTTAGTTTTGACTCTTTAAGGATTTCTTTCCTCAATTGTATGATAGTTAGAGAAGATGAGAATGCTTCAATCTCATGCTGTTCTAGGAAGGAGAACGTTAGAGTCAATGGTAGCTCTTTGCCAGAGTTTAGGGGTGGGGGCTATCTTCATGTATTAAACGAGGCATCTTCCTTAAAGTCAAATTAGATGTTAAGGACAATGTGCATTCCCAAGAATTAACACTTATTAGCACAAATAAGATGATATCATCAGAGATACATGCCTCAACCATCAGACTTGCATATTAAACTTGTATTTACCTTCCAATAATAAAACACAAATTATGTTAAATGCAAGATATGTGGGTAAGGAAAACCATTCACCATCATAATTTTATTTCAACTCTTGGGGAGCAGCTCACCAAAAAAGCTCTAAACATAAAGTCTAACTTGATCCTTCATTACTGGAAAGGAGAGGAAAAAGAATCACAGGCTCTCTTCCCACAGAGAGTCTCTTTATTTCAAAGGCTGCTACAGTGGAAGGAGATAAAGGAATCTCTCAATCTGTACTTTCCTGTCCTAGACAGAAGGCTTCTTCTCTCTACTCAAAGGTGCCATTCTTCAACCAATCAGCCCCTGACCTGCTAAAGGTATAAAACTTTTCAGCTAAGGATTGAGCTGTTCCCAAGCAACAAAAAGATAAGTCTGCCTACCTGCTACACTTATCTCTGTATCTTTCCATGCCTCCCTCTTTCCCTATCTGCCCTCCTACAGATTTAATAAATGTTCCCTTCAGACACAAGCTCCAGAGACTTTTGCTCCCAGATTTTTATCTCCTCGCACCTTCAGTAAGGCTGCTTTAGTCCCAGAAACCAAACAATTTGGTTTAAGCCAAGGGCAGGAATTATTTGGTTTGTGGAAGACAAACCTCTGCCTTTTATGTGACCCCTGGAGCCATCTCCCTTTGCAATTTTTTTTAGTCAAAACAGAAGAATCTGCTTCCAGAGGCTTCCCAGAACCATTATTCTCCATTTAAACAGTTTTTTCCTTAACAGAAACACATATTGACAGCCCAACAGAATGAATAAAAATAGCAAATTTCATTCACCCAACTCAAGGTGCATAATACTCAAGACCTGTCAAAATATTTTGGCATTTGAAATTGTGAGCAGGTCAGGACCATGAAGGTGAAGGGAGGATGCACCACCCCCATTTTTTAAAGCTGAATTTGAAAAAATTACTCCTTGGCTATTGCCCCCAGCATCATGCAGCCAGAATGGCCAATTTGTCTCTAAACACTGAGTATTTCTTCTCAGAGTCCACTGTACAATTCAGTGAGCTGTTAAATGAAGCAACAGCAGCAGCACCAAATCCTCTATAAAATAAAGAGATGTATCCTTCTTCAAGCATCACTGAAGCAAAACAGGGTCTATTCTGGCCTTTCCTAGTGCCTTTGTTTGCTATGGTGAACAGAGTTGCTGGTACTATAGGAAACTGTGTCAAAAAATATCTCTGGGGTACTTACTACACAATTTCAGGCAATAATAACCTGGATTCATTTAAAAAACAGAGCCGTAGTGCTTATTTTCATGAATAATCTGTTATAAAAGTGACTCTCTAAGGCTAATGAATGCCAGCAGGACATTTGCCTAGACAAGGTCATCAACTAAGACCAGTCCTGGCATTAGGCAGTGTTAGACAGTGACCTTAAACAGAAGATCTGGGGTATTTTGCAATGGCAGTCAGACTATGTACCCCACAGGCAATCAGTGGCAGAAGGGATGGTGGTGCCCCTAGGAGCTCCCCAGATGCTATTGCATGCCTAGGGAAGGAGTCAGGAAAGAAAGAGCAGCCTCCGCTCCCAACAACCAGCCTAAGTACATTGGCAGAGATTTACAGTCTGTCAGCACTCTAGTAGATCTTGGCAAAGATGCTACTTGAGCAAAAACTGTGATTGCACTTACTGGGCACTTGGAATCTGCCAAAAGACATTCAAGTCTCAGTGATGAAAAGAACTTGCATACACTAACTTATTCCACAGGGGTGGCAGAAGAGACAGTGGATTACAGTCCTCATACACCTGAATTATCAGGACCATCTGAATTATCACATCATTCTTGAGTTTGGGAACTTGTGGACTCAACTGCACACTCCAGAGAACTTTAATCAAGACTGGTGATAGGACCTTCTGGGCAGAACCACCACAATAAAGTGAAACTCGCTGCTCTGTGCCGCAGAGAGAGACATCTCTGTTTATATCTTCTAAGTGGCTCATGAAATACCATTTGAAGGGCTCACTGCAATTCAAAATTCTTCCAGTTTAATAAGAAATGGTCCCAGATGTTACAATAGTTGCATGTCACCTCATATTTCCCCAACTACTTTCCTGCTTCAAATGAACTTGATGAATGGTACTGGATAACTAATAAAATTGCTCTCTTTTATATGGAAACCTCCTGCAATAGAATCAGACTGGCTTCTGCAGCTGAGTATAGCTCATTATCTAAGGTATGGAAGAAGTAGAACTTGGAAAGGTCACTTTAGGGGGCTTAAATCCAATTGCTATTTCCAAATACAGTGGGCTCATTGAAGCAATGAGGTGTGCATAAATTTTGACCTACCATTTAGTGACTGATTCAATAGGTCTTCTCTAGTTAGACATAGCAACTGGACTTCAATCTTGGACTACAGGTCTGGGATTTTTGTAGGCATACTCCAAAAAAGTAATAAAAATAAGCTTTGGGCAGAACACTGAAATTGTTATTTGAGATGAACATAGCCATATCTACAATGGAGACTAAATATTCTATCCATGAAGTCCTGCAGCAAAACTGCTGTCAGTATATCTGCTATGGGCTTCCAGGGATTTCTATTGCAACAGCCTAACAGCAGTGATGAAAATGTATAATTCTTCCATCTTATACCATGTTGTCAAGGACCAAGAATGGAAAAGCCTTCCTAACCACTTCTTTCACATATAATGGACTATGATCTTTCAAACATGGTGTAATTACCACACATGGTGTTTATACCGCACCATATAAAAATTATAATGTCTGAAATTGTACAGCCTTGGAATCACTGTCACAGAATGTACCCTAGTCATTTTCTTGAGCAATTGATCCCAGAGGCAAAAGGAACTTGTTAACACTGCCTCCTCTGTTAAATTAATTCCCCTTCACTTACTGGCATGAGCAGCTATTTAAAGGAATAAATTATCAGCTAAAAAGTGCAATTGAGCTATTTTTGTTTCCTTGATAGCCACTTATCACTTTAGTAAAAAAAATAAAAATATCTGGGTCAAATCCTCATGCAATGGACAAGGAATATTCATAATCCCCTCCCAAAAAATGTTTATGATAGTGTATTAACAAGATGGAAGCAGTCAGAATTTTATCAGTAATGGCATACAGTATTTATCAATATTAAAGATTTGAAGAAATACTCATGTAATCATATGTATTTTTCCCATCAGAGGAAATTATATCTCAATGTGTATGAAAAATGTTCACATTTTTTTATCCGCTTGGGACAATTGCAAAGAATACTTGAGAATACAAACAAAGCTGGGGGAATTGCAAAGAATACTTGAGAATGCAAACAAAGCTGGGGGAAGTTTGCATCAAAAGAAGTGGCATTTACTAAATTTATTCAGGAGTGGCCAAGAGCTCTTTCCAAACAAAGGAAGCCTAGCTACATAAGTAATATGGCGAGGGTTCCACCTAATCCATATTCTGTGTCGTTTGGTTCTTGAAGCACATAACCGAGTCTCTAGAGGATAGCAATTCCACTGTAGTCCTATTGTCTTTAACTTCCAGTCACACAAAGCATATAAAGCCTCTGTTTCCTCCCAATAAAACTGCTTTAATGTGGCAGCTCCATCTTTTTTCTTTTCATTTTTTTCCCTTTTCACTAACTTTTGTCTTTTCCTAGTTCCTGCCTTTAGCAAGATGCTGGTTTTTCGCCAGACAATGGTGTTAAGGAAAAGACTGCTTACCCTACTGGAAATTATGAAGAATATAACCGAGTCTCCATGAATGGTGTGCTGTCTGTTTGGGGCAACAAAACAAAGCCTCAGAAATTGTAATAAAAACTCAGCAATAATAATTCAGATAACACTTTTCCAGATGAAATATATTCCAAGATTCCTACTATCTGGTTTGTACTGTTTTAAGGAAATGGATTGAAGTTTATATCCAACATATTACACACCAAGATCTAATAACATGAAGAATCTAAATGTCTGTCCCACTAAAGATGTTAGAATAAGTACGCGTGGGGTGGGGGTGGGGAGAATGTCAAGAAAAGCTGCTCCTCTCCAAAACTGGGGACTAACACTATAACTGCTTTTATATGTGATGTTTTTAATTTGTCTTTTCTTTTCTACATGGTAATTTTATCTATTTCTCCATTTAATTGTAGTAGTAGTTCTAAAAGTAAGTCCACAATATTAACTGTTCACTATTAACTTTGTGGACTTTAAGTTGAACTGTCTTTTTTGTCTTTCAAGCCTCCACTCCTGGCTCTGAACCCATATTGGCAGGGATGGAGGAACATTCAGCTGCTTAAAAAGGTCTCTTTGAGGGTTATAAAAATGGCAGCTGCAAGAATGAAATCACAGCTCCTACTTTAAAAGATAAAGCAAAACTTTGCTTAGCCATGGGAACCAAGAAGTACAGTAGGAATTGGTGGAGTTCAAAATTCTTGTTCATACCTATAGAGAAGATTGTGCTGACATGCAAACTTTATCTCATCATTAGAGAGACAGGAGGGCAGAGGGCAGAGGACCATGGCTTCAATGACGAATAGTTGAGAAAAGAACTTTCTTTTCAGCCAGATCAGCATTTCCAGGCCATTTTCTGCTGCTAAGCCATGTGAAACTCTCTTAATAAATCTAGAGAAGTTAAGAGACCCCAAAGTTGAACATCATCAGGCTTAAGCATGCCAAGCTTTTAAAAGGTATTCAAAGTTTCTTAGGAAAGAAAGTCTATAAATCTAGTTAATTAGGTTTTCACACATACATACAGAATCCCAAATGTGCTCTCCATTTACCAGAGTGTACTGGGATTCAGCCATTTGTCCCATTTCTCTGCAATGGGAAACTCTTCAGGTGTACTCAGCTCTCACATGGACTTCAGATACAGAGGCAGCCATCCTCACACCACTCATTAGAAAAATGAGACATATATTTCCAGCATCCAGTCAGCAATGAAAAGTGAGAGGCTGAGAGAACAAGAATGGGAGTAGGAGCATCCTGTAGTTGAAAAGGGGAGGAAACAGGTGTCAGAAAATGTCCCATGGGCACCAAAAAGTAATTGAAGGCTCAAGGCAGCAGAGGCAAGGTTGGGATAAAAGGAACAGCAAGCATACCTCCCCCCCCACACACACACACCATGTCCCCACCATGTGGGTCAAACAAGTACAAGTCTTGCTTTGTGCAAATGCTGCAATCAGTTAACAGCAACTTTCAACACAGGAATGAGCTCTCCCCATCTATATTAACAAGTTGAGACATGCATCACCAAACTCCTACAAGACTTAATTATTTGTAGATAGCAGTCTGAGATGGAGTTTTATTCCTTGGTCACAATTACCCCAAAACATTATTTCATGGTTAAAAGCTCAACCTATGCAATAAATCCTCTAATGAACTAGTGTCTCCAGACCAGTGGTCCATAGTGATGTAGACTTAGTTTTCAATTTTGCTCTTTCCTCTGTTTCATCACCATGACTGAGTTACTTTCCCCAGCTGACTGGAGTGCATGCACCCTTTGGAGCCAATTGTAAAAGTGACAGAAAACAGCTAAATACCAGGCTTAGCCAGGCAGAACCCCAAAGGAAGAGCTATGGGCAAGTATCTACCAAGGGAGCCCATTTGTTAAAGAAAAAGAAGCTATTCTGCAATTTATAAACTTAAGATGTGAAAGAATGCTCTGGAAACCTAAACGCTAACACACACACAAACCCTTTTCTTGCATAACCCAAACGTATCTATAGATAGAAACATAAATGATTAAATGAAGAAGAGTAGGAGCAGCAGAGGCAACGTGTTGTGCTAAACAAATCTCTAGAAAGGTTCTAAGATGCTTTGTTCCCACAGATGGAATTGCAGTCTAGAACAGCAAGCAAAGAGCAGTTCCTCTCCTTTCTCTTGTATAAAAAAATAAAATAGATTGAACAGGCATATGGAAATTCAAAATTACAGATGGGTCTTTTCTTGGATTTTGTCTCGTTTCTAGGGCAACAAGACTCAGTGTCATTTGCTAGTTGCCATAGCAATTTCACCTGATTTCTGGTTAAGCAGTGTATTGGGAGATAAAGCAAGACAGCTCCTTTTGCTGTCATAGAGTTCCTGGCCTTATACATTAAAGTTATTGGGGGAAAGGATAAGAAAAGGGCCTTCACACAATTCAGCCAACAGACTGATTCAAAGAGACAGGAGGAAAGGACTGTATCTAGCCACAGCACAAGCCATCACTTAATTATTTCAGCACCACCAAAATATAAAGCACGTTGTGATCGTCATCCAACTTTCTATTTAAATGGATAAATTACATTATTGATAAACTAGCAATAGAAAAAGTAAGGCTTCATTTTGTTACATCTCTTTGTTACCTCCACTTCAGGGAGGGAAAGTGTAGTCTGTGAGCCACACATGGCCTCCAGGGATCAAAACACTTAAATAATCAAAACAATTCCCCCAAACAACCTCCAGAAAGACTGAGGGGCATTTTTACCATATTTTGAGGATGTACAGGACATGTTAAGCCACATTTTGTGACAAGAAATGGCCTGGAGTACAGCAGGCAGGATGTTAAGTTTGAATTTTTTTTATTTTCAGAAAGTGAAGTGGGGGGTAGCCCTCCAAAGTCTCCCAAGAGGCTAAGGCAACCCCTGTTTTCTGACAGTTACCCATCACTGCTATGCTTCCTCTTAAAAAGAAGACAACACAGTTGGCTCTCCATATCCACAGATTCTATAGCCATGGATTCAACCATCACAGCTTGAAAATATTTTTAAATATATGCACTCCAAAAAGGAAAGCTTGATTTTGCCATTTTATATAAGGGACATCGTTTTACTATGCCATTGTATTTAATGGGACTTGAACATCCATGGATTTCAATATCCACAGTGGGGTCCTGGAGCCAAATTCCAACAGATACCAAGGGCCCACTGTATCAGTTGTTCAAATTATGATGATAAAGAAGAACATATTCCTGCCCCGGGATGACAAATTGTTTGGCCCTCATCTCATAAGACAACTCAACTTGAGCAACAAAGGATTCTTCCTATATTTTGGGTAAAGAGATGAGTAAAATATACATTCACTACCTCCTTATAGATCAGGACAACCCCAGGCCTTGTCTGTTAAATTGTATGTTTATTTTACATTAGTATTTTCTCTACAATCCAGGAGATTTGAGTTTTAAAAACCTGTTAGTGGAAGGCACATGCCTTTAGTACTGTTTCACATCTATCCTAATCCTGCACTCTCAACCATAACACTACACATATTCACATCTTAGCTGCAAAATTCAGTTACTCAACCAAAACTTTTACAACCAAAGAGGCAGATGAACTTATTGGTGTGAAATGAATGCACCAAATATTGAAATATCTTCACCCAAGTAACTATTTATCAGTTCATCAAGCTTCTCAAGTGGGTAATCCACAATGAAAGTTGTGTGTGTGTATGTGTATGTGTGCTTTAAGTTCCCTGTTAATTTATGTAGAACTCATGAATCTAATAGGGTTTTCTCAGGCAAGGAATACTCAGAGGTAGTTTGCCAGTTCCTTACTCTAAGTATATACTACAGCACCTGGTATTCATTGGCAATATCCCATCCACATACTAACCACGGCTGACCCTACTTAGCTTCTAAGATCAGATCTGCTGCTTTTAGGATATTTAGACCTATTATTCTTCTGCCCTTCTTTTTGCTGATCCTTCTTTTCCAGCATCATCCAGCACCAGAGACTCTCACCAAACCCCTTCCTTGTTTCTCTTTGCCATCTCTTAAATCACCCTTGCCTTGTTTATATTCATAATCAACCTTAAAACAGAGCAATTTAAAACAATCAGTTTGATTCAAGTGTTTCTCCACAGCAGGCAACAATACTTAAAATCAATCCAAATTATATTTCGATGTCCATTTGGAACTTAACTTCTCTGACTGTGGTCTAAGCTGCAAGAGGGAGGGAAAAGAGAAATACTGCCCTCCCCATAACTCACAGAGGTTTCAGCTATCCAAGCTCTTCTGATAACCCCTGTTCTTACACATGCTCTGTGGTACTAAACCAAAGCACAACTGGGTAAAGAAAGCACAGAAACTATGTTTCCTGCTGACAAAGGGGAAGCAGCCAAAGGGAACTCTCTGATTAGCATCTGCCAAGCTGTGGGTGAATAATTCAAAATGAGCCAGCAAGACTCTCCAGGGCCTGCATCTCCATGACTTGCTTCAGCCAAATGCTTTCTAGGTATTCTGGAAGGGTAACCTCCTTATCCTTGTCTAGTCAGAATGGGAGTATCTTGTTGCACTTTAAGAACGAATATTTTTCCATGAATAAGCCCAATCAGCCTCAGGTAGAAACCTAATGATCAACCAGCCCCAGGTAGCTAGAAACCTAATGAGCAATATTCCCCCAGCTAATCTAATAATGGCTTCTAAAAGACAAACATTTATCCAGTTAATTTGTCCTTGTTCTTGGACAGCTCACTGGATATGACAAATATGTAGTGGCAGATAATAAGTGTAAGATCCTGTCCCATAGGTCCAAAGAATTGACATATTAAATACATATAATTAAACCTTTACAAAATAACTTCTCAAAGCCAGAAAAGGTCATGTAGGTATGAGGTGGGTGAGTGAGTGTTAAACACTAGGATAATGTGTGTGCAGTCTAATTTTGGGGGGTCAGTTTTTGACCTAAATTTCTAGACTTATACATGAGTATAAACAGTAATCTCATAAAAAACCTAAATATATTTAAAAGAAAGAGAAGGAGGACAATGTATGTATTTATTTATACCCTGATTCAAGATATCCAAAAGCCAAGGTGGGCAAACTAGAACATCAATTGTTATAACTGAAAATACAGATATAATATCAGAATCTTCGTGGGAAAATGTGGAACTGTAGTTCCAATCTTAGGAGTGTAACCACATTCACGTAAGAAACAAGCAACAATGGGAAGTGTTCTTATCAGAGAACTGTTACTGTTGAGGGTGCAGGGACTGGCTTATTAAAAATACAAATTAGGACACAGGGAAAGTTAAATTCTAATGCCTGGGATGACATATCATTCCCTGGTTTCCAGCATCAGGTCTGTAATACTAAATAATAACTATTCATGTTGGAATTAAAATCAAGGGCACTTTTACACTACACTATTATAGCTATACAATTCCACTTTAACTACTATGGCTACATCTTGTGGAATCCTGGGATTTGTAATTTGGTGAGGCACTAGAGCTCCCTCACTGAGAATTCTATATACCTCATGAATGTACAACTCTCAGGATTCCATGGGACAGAACTATAGCAATTCTGTCCCTTGATGGCCCAGCTCCAGGGATCAATGGATAAAACAAATTATCTAGATCCATTTCATTCTGATTTCAGATTGAGGTTGCTTTATTCACTTTAGTGGATAACCTACATCAGGGGACAGGGGAGAGTGTGTTTCTGTTGGACTTCTCAGCAGCTTTCAACACCAGTGACCATGCTATCCTTTCGGAGGCCCTCACCAGGATGGGACTTGGAAGTACAGTTTTACAGGGTGTCATTCCTTCCTGGACAATCAAGATGGGACTTGAAAGTCCTATTTTACAGGATGTCATTCCTTACTAGATGAGCAAGACCAGAGGTAGGTGCTGGACAACTCCTGTTTGACTCCAACTGGTCTGTGGGATCCCCATGCTGATTGACTTCTACATGAAACCACTGTGAGAGGTCATCCAGAGATCTGTGTTTTAGTATTGCCAGTATGCTGATGACACCAACCTCTATTTCTCCTTTCCACACAACTCCAAGAAAGCTTTTTCTGTTCTAAACCAGTGTCTGGCACTAGTAATGGATTGAATGAAAGCAAACAAAATGAATATCTGTCCTGAAACATCAGAGATTCTCCTAGTTAGTCAAAATGCAGACTGGGGAATAGGGATCAACCCGTCCTAGATGGGGTTACATTCTTCCTAAAAGCATAGGTTCACAGTTTGGTTGCACCTGGGGCCCCAGGAATCTGCAGTGCACACTTAAATGTGCAAACTGCACTCATTCCTGGAGATGCCTGATCTTGCCACAATGACAGATCCTTAATAGCCTGGATGAGGGCAAATGAGTTGAAACTTAATCGAAACAAGACAGAGGTCAGCTGGAAGGCAGATGAGGGCACAGAGATTCAGCCTGTGTTAGACAGGTTAGATAAAAACACAGCTTCACAGTTTGGGTGCATTCCTGGACTCAGCTTTGAACCTGGAGGCCCAGGCCTCTGCACTATCCAAGAGTGCTTTGTACATTTAAAGCTTCTGTGCCAACTGCACCCATTCCTCAAAACACCAAATCTGTCTATGGTGGTACTTGCCTGAGTTACATCCTGTTTGGACTACTATAATTTTGTATTCCCTATTATCATGTTTGGATGTGAGAACTGTATAGTTAAGAAAGACGGCAGTCCTATCACCTTTGCAGGTATGGTTGGTAAGAGGAAGATGTCGGTGGCTGCCCTTAGACTCTCTAACTCCCTCCCTAAAGAGGCTAGAATGGCTCCCTCCTTGTTGTCATTCCATGGAAGACTTTTTTAAAAAAATATTCTAAGCTTTCAGAATTGAGGGGTTTTGAAGGAAGAGCTTTTAATAGGGGGCTGTATTATTTCAAATTGTATTGTTTTAGCTGCTTTTAAAATAATTTTATGTGTATGTTCTGTTGTTGTTGTGTGCCTTCAAGTCATTTCTGACTTATGGTGACCATAAGTAATAGTTTGATTGTATTATAATGTTTGACTCTGTGTATTTTCAACTATATTCTAATCATTTTGGGTTTTAAAATCCCTTGAATCCCAATCTGGGAGAAAGACAGGGTATAAATAAAGTTTTAAAGGAGGAGGGGGGGAAAGGAGTAGAATCACATTGCTGTATACATGCAGTGTAAAAAAAATCCACTGATAGCATCATAAAACTAGAGTATTTTTTTTAAATCACCCCTATTAGATAGCTTTAAATGCAGTTTTTAAAAATCTACTGCAAACCATGTAGTAGGTAAGGGGGCAACCCTTTTTTTAACCCACCATATTTGATTTGTGATTTAGATGTTCCATGTGACTGCATTCTCCCATCACACATCCCAGATAATCTGTATTATAACTGTTATTTTACTGATCATATTCGCATAACATTGGCTCCTTTGTTTGCTTAGCATATTCAAATAATGTGGGGTCAAATAAGGACAAAGTGTATGAGGACCAGATTCTGTGCCAATAGTAATATGCAGTCTGTAGTTAATTCTCCCTCAAGTAATGATGTCCAGGATGGCAAATGCCTCCTTTGCTGAAACCTCTTGGGCTATTTTGCTGTTTGCTGAATTCCCTTTGTAAAAGCAACCGTGCTCACCTAGCACTCAATGAACTCATTGCTACTCAAAGACACATGACACAATGGCTGTTTCCTCCACAAATTTAAGTGGGGAGATTGCATATAACACACATATATACATAATCAGGACACACAAATGTAATTCACTTAATGCTTTTCAGTCTGGGTTTTCCTACTAAGAACTAAATGCTAGTGCCAAAACTTCCTGAGTTGTTAGAATCTACAAATGTTTCCTTCAGGCAGCTGCCCAAATACACACAAGTAATAATGAACACCATGACACAAGGAATCATTATGAACCAAAATGAATGCTTTCATTTGCACCAATCAAGGGTTGTTGGGAGTTTTTTGTCTCTGTACTGAGCCAGCTCTGTTAACAATGCTGACTCTAGCTTTCTGTTGCCTTCTGCTTGGTGTACTGTACTTCAGACTGCTTTAACTGCCTGAGGTTAATGAATTCCTTTTCACTGGCTATTTCTTGCCACACAGACTGAGTTTATAGCTGATCTTTAGCAGAGTTTTATTCCCAGGCAGAGTGGAGTCTCTTTTTACTGCAACCATGATTGCATGGCATGTGGGAAGGAAACAGAACTGTAGAGACAATGACAGCTTTGTGTCCGATTCACCAAGTTTGCGCAAGGCAGATTCAGGAGGAATGCAGAGCTATACCCCAAACAATTTCCCCCACAGATTATTTGGCACGTATGCTGCCTTATGTGTTCTGTCCCTAAGGCCAGCCCAGACATGGAAAGTGATGAGGGCAGTAAATGTTTGCAAGCTAGAAGTGTATGTCTGAGCAGGGGATGTTTTACAACAGACCATTGAAAACTGTGGATCCTGTTCAGGTAATAGCCCAGTATGATCAGACAGAGATCCATGCTTGTTTCATCACATTCTGCCTAGATTTAGGGAAGGAAGAATGGAATCAGAGTTGCCATAAGTAGACTCTTGCAGCCTCCTATAACCCTTATTAGTCCAAACCTCTTTTCTGGCATTTCAATAATAGTATGATCTGTCCTTCTGTCCACTCTCTCTCTCCATTAAACAGGATTAGTTTCTAATCTGTGCATATTGTCTCATCTTCCACATATCTTCTTATCTTATGGTGGAAGATATGATCTTCCACTACACCAGTAGCATGAAGCTGTAACACTAAGTTGGTCTATGCTACTTCATTTATGTTACATTGACAAGATTGCAAGGTGGCTATTACCAATTGTACCCCAACATCATTCACTGTGGTAAGCAGAACGCCACTTGGCTAGGCTGTAAGCATCTCAGTAGTTCTTCCCAAATTCTCAAGACTCTTATATTAACAACATGATATAGGAGTATATCACTTTGCCACCATTTCTGCTTCAACTGAAGTAAGGTAATAGGATGTGGCATCAGAAAAGGGGACATAAGTGGTGTCTGCAGTGTCACAGGACTAGATTTCAATTTCTTGCCAGCTCTGTTAGGCTACAACAAAATATTCTGGTTGTTCTCATCTATAGCAGTGGTTTCTAAACTCAAGTCCCAAGATGCTATTGGACAACTCCCATAATGCATGGCCGTAGACTATGCCAGACGGGGCTTCTAAAAAGAGAGGTCCAACAACATCTGGGGACCAATCCTGTGGAGTGAGTGCTTTTCTCAGTTAATCTTACATTAAAGTTTAGACTGACCTCTGTGTTTTAAAAGATAAAACATTTTATAGGCATGTATTTCCTTACAATAATATCCATGTTGCACCTCCCAAGACTGACAAAAGAAGAAATAACTTACCTCAAATATCCATATACTTTACAGGGTAGTGATTCACATAAAATCACAGTTTCAAAAATAAATGCAAACACACCTTAATTAGCTTAGTCAATGGGGGGAAATGTACAAAATGCACAAAATGCATACATTAGGAAAAATGCATTTAGGAAAATTATGTTCTATAGGACAAATGTACAGTGGGCCCTCCGTATCAGCAGGAGTTTGGTCTCCCCAGCTGCCAGATATGAAATACTTGAAGGATCTCAAGTCCATATAAGAATGGTGATGTGCATGTGTCCACATCTGTGTACCTGCATTCACGTGGAACCACTGACTTATAAGGGGTGGAGCTAACATAGATCCACCAAATAGTGGATAGCTAGCCTGTCAATACAATGGGCTAGCTGTGTACACAAATAAGCAAAAATTTACATGTACAGAAGAGAGATGGAAAAAATCACCTGAAAAGGAACTGGAATGAGACAAGAATACTGGTAGGATTCTAACATTCTGACAGTGATATGAAACCAACAAGGCATCAAATCTTATTCTGCACTGCTACACATGAGGCATCAGAAAGAGCAGCCAGAAAGTTGTAGCATCCTAAGTAGTATAACTATTATACATGGCACTGCAGTCCTAAAGCTTCCAGGAACAAATATTTATTTTTAAACAGTATACTTATTTTTTCCTTTGGCAACAAGGTTCCCAAGGTGGCTTATACCCATTTTTTAAAAAGTATACTATAAAATAACAATAATTAATAGCAAAGAATTAGAAGAAACATCAAAAATAAAATAAACCCTAACAGAATGAAAATAATTAAAGCAAGGCAAATGCCTGCCAAAACAGGGGTATCTTTACTGTTCATTAAATATGGCATTTTATTAACAATATCACAGAGGAAAAAATGTCTAAGTGTATAACTTCTATAGTATGAAGTTAACATCAAATCCAGAAAAGTCCACCAATAATCAAACAGAGAGGGCTTTTTAGTTATGAAGTCTGGAAAGCAAGGCTCACAGGGAGAGCAGTCCAGCCTTACCCCCTATCTCCCCCCCCCACACACATATGCTATGTGAGGCATATACACATTTCTATGAGCACCTAATTCAAAAGCTCCAGTTATTCCCACAAAGTAATTTCAGGATGATGAAGGGACAATATAGAAGCAGACAGCCATTAGTTCACAAAAGAGTCCCCAGAAATGGCTGCTCCTCTATTCCAGAGTTTGGAGTTGGCACATCTATATTCCCTCCCACTTGAACCAGCAGGGGAAAAGGAGGCACCAGAAAACCACATGGGACAGAAAGCAGGATTGTCCATAAGTTTCTGTTCCCCCAAACTAACCAGCAGAGCTTTGGAACAAGTAGAGCATCCACCAGTTCACCTCCACAAGCCCCTGTTCATATCCACAAGCACATTAGAAGGATTTTTTTAAAGTCAGAAGGATTTATACAGGTTATCCCTCTGGGTAGTGGGAACATCCCTGTTACTGGCCTTCCTTGAACTTCAGTCCACAAATGTACTTCAAGAGCTTAGTAATGCTTCCTTCAATGAGAAGAGCATTAAATGGTCTGGAATTCTTCTCATTTCCAATTAAAATCAAGATGGTGTAAAAGTATCAAATTCAGAGTAAATACCACATATACTCAAATATAAGTCAACCTCATGTATAAGTTGAGGGCAAGTTTTGGGGACAAAATTATGGATTTTTCTATGACCCATGGATAAGTCAAGGGTAAAATTTAGAGGCATATAGCAAGGGATCTAAAGGATGAAGCAAAGCAAAACCAATGCCAATGAACTTATAAAATTCCAGCAGACATAATTCTTGGTGCTTACTCTTAAGACTAGATGGATGAAAGAGTAGAGGGGGTCAGTCTTCACATATTACAGTATATTCTTGCTTTTCACCAGGAGATGGTTCCTTCTTTTAAACACAAGTTACATGTATACTCGTGTATAAGTTGAGAAATTTAGGTCAAAGGATTGAGCCAAAAAACCTGGATTGACTTATACACAGGTCCATGGGTAACTGACCCGACTGTCTCCCCAGCCAGGCTGCCTCCACAAGGGACAGACAAGCTGGGGAGAAGCTATGAAGGGTGATCGCGTGCCCAGAAGCCTCTCAGGAGCCAGGCTTCTCCTCCCCAGGAAGGAGCCTGGCTTTGGAGAGGCTGGGCAGGCAATCGCGCACCCAGAAGCCTCTCGGGAGCCAGGCTTTTTCCCTCAAGAAGGAGCCTGGCTTTGGAGAGGCTAGGTGGGGCATTCGTTCAGCCCTGCTGTGGAGAGGCTGGGCAGGATGAGTGATCACCCTGCTGCTTGTCCCCAGCCCAGCTGCCACAGGAACTTTGACCCCCGACTTATCCACGGGGCATACCATACTTTTGCCCCCAAAAGTTGACCTCGACTTATACATGAGGTCAACTTATAGTCGAGTATATACAGTACTTACATTGACCCATGGATAAGTCAAATCAGTTTTTGGGGTCAACTTTTTGAACTAAATTTCTAGACTTATACATGAGTATATACAGTAGCTTACTTTTCCAAGTCAGTCTAAAGACAGCTGAAGGAAGCTTACCCATCTCTAGCTGGAAAAGCTTTATTAGCTGCAGATTTTGGCTTCAGCCAATTCCTACTTGAGATTCCTTAAATGCTCACAGTGAACTCATGCCCTGGCAGAAAGTTGGGGTTAAGCATGTGTAGTATGTGCAAAGTGCATCAAGCAATTCCAGAGGAAAATCAGCATGTGCCTCATAGACAATCGCAAAACCCTTGACTGCACAGATCACGAAAAGTTATGGAACATTCTTAAAGACCTGAGTGTGCCACTACATTTGATAATCTTAATGACAAATCTGTGCTTAGAACAAGAGGCTTCTGTTAGAACAGAATACGGACAAACAGAATGGTTCCCAATTGGCAAGGGGGTCAGGCAAGGCTGCATTTTATCATCCTACTTGTTCATAGATAAGCTAGATAATGAAATAGGATCTATAAAGCATATAGACAGATGTTTGAAAAAATGTTATAGGATTATACAAATGGACCAACTATATACCAAATAATCCAGCAGGGGCAAGAGGAAGTTAAGGATGTGTGGTAAGAATGAAGAAGAAAGTATGGGTTGAAGTGAGTTAAGGAATTGAAGGTAAAAGTAAGCTGAAGAAGGTGAGAGAATGTAGTACATATATGAAAGTGACGTAAAGGAATTTTGGAAGGGAGACTGTGAGGTAGAGAGAGAATAACTGAAGGATTTGGATGGAGAATAAGGCTTGAAGGAAAAGAAAGAGATTGGGAAGAACAGAGTGTAAAGAGGTAAGAGAAGAAATCCTTGTGCTACAGATAAATATTTATGTAAGTTATTAATAGATTGGAAGAGATTCCTTCTTACCCTGAAATGGTTTGTTCAAAGATGACACCAAGAAGTAATGATCTGATGCATGTAGTATGTTTAAAATGTGGTGGTATGACAGTGATATTTCAAATGTGAATTAATAATTTTTATAATTAAAAAAAAAAGAAATTGGCATAGTTAAGGATTTCCCATACCTTGGATCAAACATTGATCAGAACAGAGACAGCAGTCAAGATATAAGAAGACTAGGAATGGGAAGGGTAGCCATGAAAGAATTAGACAAGATCTACAACTGAGCATTAGTTGGAATCATCCAAGCCATTGTATTCCCCATCACTATGTATAGATGTGAGAGCTGGACTGAAAAAAGGAAATAAAAAAGAAACTCATTTGAGATATGGTGCTGGAGAAAAGTGCTGAGAATACCATGGACAGCCAAAAAAAAAAGGCTCCTTGAATGGATCAGGCCTGAATTCTCCCAGGAAGCCAAGATGATCAAATTGAGGCTGTCGTACTTTGGTCCCATCATGAGAAGACATGACTCATTAGAAAAGACACTAATGCTAGGCAAGGTAGAATATAGTAGAAAGAGAGGAAGACTGCACACCAAATGGCTAGACTTAATCAGGGAGGTTATGGGTCTGAATCTACAGGACCTAAGCAGAGCACTGTAGGATAGGGATGACTGGAGGTGTCTCTCCCACAGGGGTGCCATGAGTCAAGATTTACTCAAGGGCAGTTAAGAACAACATGTGAGCCATCAGGCACCTGTCATCCCCACGTGGTCAGCACAACTCAGCTATTGATGCCTGCCCTCAAGTGGCTCTGTCTAGGAGTTGTCTTTTTGATTTTCCACAATGGCCTTGAGTAGCATCATTCTGACCAACTGTGACAAATTGAAATGGTGTTTCCAAGAAACCTGCTGTTTATTGCTGCTGCAGTCACTGTTGTCACTATTTCACTCACCCATGCCAAGCAACCCCAAAAGACCTCACCCACAAAAATGGGCCAATAATGCACATCAGGGGGCACTTTCAAAGTTAAGTACTCAGAACTGGAATTTACAGTGCCCTGTTTCTTATCTTTGTGGACTACAACATCCACAATCCCTCAGCAAGAATCTGGGGATGCTGGGAAGTACAATTCCCAAAAGTAACTGTTACAAACTCTGATTGTTCATGTCTATATGTCAATCACATGAGTAGGTTTTTTAAAGTTACTGAACTTCAGTAAGTGAGAAAGATGTTAGCGAGGACACACAGATGATGCTCTCATGGTTAGAAACACCAGGAGGCCAGGATTCAATAGTGTTCTTTTAGAGAGCTTTCTACATTCATGTAACCAGGACGGTAAACTCATATACTCTTATGAAACATGAATGGAGTGCATACATAGAGAAATCTGGGTGACATCCAACAAAGAGCAAGTGTGCAAAGCAAACCAGATCAGTATCAAATTGTTCAGGATTCTCCTCTTCTTTTCACTGCCTTCACACACACTCTCACAGTAGAAACCATAAGATCTACTGTCATGGCATTTTGGTATACATGCCTTTGAGTAATTTTTACCAGAAGGGGTTTGCAACTCAAAGCCAAAACAGTTTAACTATCGGAGCCAAAGTCCTTGGAAATTATGACACGGGGGATGGGACATCATTGTCCCATCCCTGTCCTGCCCTTCCTGCACAATCATGGGAAGGACTTTCAGACAACATTGCACTTATCCAGACATTATTCATCTGGAAAGCGTGAGTGACAATGATCATGCGAAAGTCTTTCAAATGATGCCACACTGATCCTGTCATTGTCCTATCACTGAAGGGGCATTGCCTGGCATTTTACATTAAGGGGAGTTTGTGTTAATGAAATGCCACTTCAATGACAGGATAATGACAGATTCAGCGCTAATTTATGAAAGGCATTTGCACTATCACTGTCATGAATGGGATAAGAACAGGGGAGCAATCCTGTCCCTAACCCGTCTGTGTATGGTAATCTCCCTTGCATTGGGGAAGAATCAAGACAAGCAGGAAAAGTTTTATTCCAGTCCTGACTGGATAAAATTAGAAAATACAAATTTACTAAACACAGAAGCATCAAATATAAGATACATGTGGCATGCCTATATTTGTTATACAAGGAATTAGTTAATAAGGATTTCAAAAATCATTCCATACGTAGAGCATTATTAATCTAGAAGTTAGTTAAAGGAAGGTTCTATGTAAAAATACCAACATGGGTTTCAACCAAAGAGGCATTTCTCCTCCAGCCTGCGAGGGAGTTGATCAGGCAGGCCCAGCTCCACCAGGGCTAGCCTGAAGAAAAAAAATAAATCAATTCATGGTTGCCCAAGATCTTAAAGAAAATCATTTAAAGATAATGAGCAGGTTGTACTATACACCTGTATGAATAGCAAGGATATATAAATTAAGTGAAAACAAATGTTGGAAATGCCAAAAAGAAAGAGGGACATATTATCATCCATGGTGGTCCTGCTCAAAAATAAAAAAATTCTGGTATGAAATACATAAAAATATGCAAAAAATATTCAAAATAGTATTTCCATTGGTTCCGGAGTTTTATTTACTTAATATGAGTTCATTTTTAGGAAATGAGGTGGAGAGGAGATATTGGAAAGTAGCTTTATACTTTATAACTGCAGCTAGATTAATGTTAGCAAAGAACAGGAAAACAGAAAGAATACCTGAAATAGAAGAATAGATTCCAAAAATTTGGGAATTAAGAGAAATGGACAAATTGACTACATTTTTACACAATAAAGAGAAGGAAGAAAGGAATTGGAAACAGTTCAAGGAATATGTGAGTAAGATGTAGAATATCAGAATATAAGGGGATATATTTAGACTAAAAATAATAACTTGGAGTATTTACGAAAATGAGGCAATAGAATAAAATGAATAAATAGAATAAATATCCTTATTAAAAACGGTTTAAGATAAAAAAAATTGCTGAAAATTGTATGGATATGCAAAGAATAAAACAATAATATAATTTTTTTTAAAAATTTACTACAGCAAATGATTGAAATGATGGTAAGGGAGTATATAAATTCAATATATATTTTATGTAATTGTGCTACAAAAGCAGTAAGAAGATATCTAATAGAGAAAATGTATTACAGTCGGCCCTTCTTATACACGGATTTTTTATACATGGATTAAAGCATCCAAGGTTTGAAAATGTTCTAAAAAAGTATAAATTTCAAATATCAAACCTTGATTTTCCATTTTTTATAAGAGAATCCATTTTGCTATGTCATTACATTTAATGGGACTTGAGCATCTACGGATTTTGTTATCCACGGGGGATCTTGGAACCAAACCCCAGCGGATAACAAGGGTCCACTGTAGAAGGTTCAGAATGCATACAATTGTACAATTTATTTTATTTATATATTTTAATAGCAATAAAGATTATTAAAAAGAAAAGAAAAGAAAGTTTTATTCCAAGAAAGAAGGAATTCACATTTGTTTTCTGATTGTTGGATTATATGGGAATACGGGACTAAATGAACAATGAAACTTTTGTCCCTGTCTCCTGGGGATTAGATGCTTGTTTAGAGAAATGCATTGCAAATACCATTTTCCATGGCCTGAAATACACTGCATGACAAAAAAATGATACAGGCTATCCGACCATCAGAGTTAACAGTCTTCTTAACCCATAACTACCTGTAATTCTAATAACCCTTGCTTTCCTAATAACAATGCATAGCTCCCATTCACAAAAAAGTTTTCATCTCCAAAGCAATTTTTAAAACTAATGTGAGGGGAAT
This sequence comes from Sceloporus undulatus, assembly GCF_019175285.1. NCBI lineage: Eukaryota > Metazoa > Chordata > Lepidosauria > Squamata > Phrynosomatidae > Sceloporus > Sceloporus undulatus. The sequence continues at coordinate 46,125,649 of NC_056525.1, read as the reverse complement.
CTCTGAAACAACCAATATGTGGCAGAATGCAACAGCTGCTGCATACCAACAGCAACCTCACCAAGCAATTTAGGACAGGATATTAAACTGTGAGTGAGCTGAGTCAGGAAAATTGAATATTTAGACGGATTTTAGCCAGAGTTTTTTTTAAAAAGCTTAATAGTTTCATTTTGCAAAAGAAAGAAAGAAGCAGTTATAGGTACTGCAATTTTATGGTTTAGCCAAAACAACAGGAATTCAGAGACAGCAGTTCTCAAGTGCATCACACAGGGATCTGACTGAAGGGGAGATATAAGCATATTCTAGCCTTCATCATCAGTGCATCAGGATTAACACTGACTCCTCCTTAGCATACAAGCTACAGAACCAGAGGGTGCACTCTAGACAAGGATACATTTTTAAGAAGAGAGTAATTATAAAAATGATACTGACACAGAATTTAGTATGTTGTTTTAAAGATTGCAATTAAATTATTTGGGTTGACATCTCACATGCTCACTGCCTTCAGTTAACAAATGCACACTGCAGAGTTCAGTAATCTAAGAAAGGGGCCCCTTTCTCTTTTAATTCTAGGACTCTTAACCAAGACAAACAGCTAACTCTTCCACAGCAAAATGTCAATGTGTCCTAAAAGTTCTTCTACCAAATGAAAGTGCAAACCGGGACGTAGCCAGGATTTTGAGAAGGGGGGGTTAGACTAGTGCCACCATTTTGAAGGGCTGAAAGCCCCTCCTCCCCCCCAGTTTGTCCTTGAGTGAAGGGAAGGGGAGGAAAAAAGAGAAAAGAGGGCTTGCTCCTGACATCCTCTCAGGGCTCCTGCTGCCCTGGTGCCTTCCCCAAAACCCAAATGCGGGAGCTCTGGCTGAAGCAGGGCAGCAACCAGGGCATGGTCCTTTTCGGGGGGGGGGGGGTCCTGCCTCATCTTGTCTCTGGAGGGCAACCTGCATGTGGAGGGGGGCAGGGAAGGGAGAGGAAGAGAGAGTAAGCCAAATGGCGAAAGAGGGAGAGAGAGAGAAACACGCCACACCTAGACTTCAATCTACTTCCTCAGATCATTTGATGCAATAATAATAATAACATGTAGAGAGATCTTGCAGTGAGTCCTTTGGGACTCACAGAAAGAAAGAATTGACGGCATGAGCTTTTGAAGACAGTCTACTTCTTCAGATGCATTTAGATGCAAACAACAACAAACAACAATATGTAGAGAGATCTTGTAGCCCCTTTGAGACTAACTGAAAGAAACACATTGGCCGCATGAGTTTTCCTAGATGTCAGGTTTCTAGCATTTCCTCAGATGCATTTAGATCCAATAATAATAATAATAATAATAATAATAATAAGTAGAGAGATCTTGCAGCACTTTTGAGACTAACCGAAAGAAAGAAATTGGAGCAAGCTTTCCTAGACTTCAGTTAATTCCTCAGTGCATTTGTGGCGCAAAAGATCACCCAGTAGCTTTGTATGGTCCAGTGGGAATCAAACCCTGGACTCCAGAGTCATAGTACTCCAGTGATCAAACAATATGGGTAGGGATTAAATAGGGCAGCTATGGGCCACTTGTGGCATAGGGTCATTGTTTTGTGGTCCTCCCATCCAATCCCCCAATTCCCAAATTTTATTCATTATTATTATTATTATTATTTTATTTCCCAACATTTATATCCTGCCTTTCTGTCAAAGTGGGACAAAGGCGGCTAACAACACATAGAAAACACATTAAACACAATGAAAATCGTTAAAATACATTTAAAATCAAACAATATAAATACAATATAAATTCCAGAGGTTAAAATCAGCCAAACCCATGCATCAAGAGGGTGGTGAATGAAAGAGGAGGGGTCTTTGGCTAAGAGAGAGGAGAGAGGAGTGAAGACACTCTGTAATGCTCAGGTACCCACTGTTCTAAGGACTGAGCATTGAACATAATTCTGAGGTTCAGGGCTTGGTGGCCTTCCCTTCAACCAAGCAAGGTCCCTTCCAGAAAGAAAATGGAGAGGGTGGGGGGAGTCGGTTTAACTCATGGACAGAGGTCCCACTGGGTGACCATGGGCAAGTCACACTCTCTCAGCCACAGAGAAGCACCCTCTGGAAAAATTTGCCAAGAAAAACCCATGATAGATTTGCCTTAGGGTTGCCATGAGTCAGAACCAACTTGCAAATAGCAGCACAAAGAGCTCCAAAGCTGCATCCACACTGCAGAAATAGTGCCGTTTGAAAACACTTTAACTGACTGGCTCCATGCTATGGGATCCTGGGATTTGGTTTTGGGAGCTATTTAGCCATCTCTGCCAGCCACAAGAATCTAAGTGCAATTCCCAGATCTCTTCATCATTTCATCATTTATTTCATTCTGGGCCACCCTTTTCCCCCAGAAAGGACCCAGGCAGTTTGGTTTTTATGGTTGACACCACTTTAACTTCCATATAGTTCTGTGCTATGGAATTTGGGATTTGTGTTTTGGGGCTGGTTTAGCCATCTCTGTCGGGTGCACAACAAACTTCAATCCCAGCATCCAAGCACATGGAGCCAAGGGAGTTAAGTGGCATCAAATGGATATTTCTTTAGTGGATGTAAACCGAGTCTTCCTCTCAAGCTGTTCACATAGTAATTCGATTGATAGGCAGCTGCTCAAGCAATTAGGGCGCCACGCTGTTCATGCTCAGAGGCACTTGTTCTATTCTGAGGACTCGAGGGGGGCAAAGGAGCTACTTGGGATGAGCTTATGAAACATGATGGGTTTTGGTTGGCTGTGCTTCTTATACCATATATATATCCATCCCAATCACAAATTCTAGTCCTCAGCATTTTGGATAAGGGAGATTCAACCTGTGTTGATTGTTGTTTAGGTCACCTTTTTTTTTTCTTGATATTTCTTTTAGCGACTTCCTTCTCCCTTCTTCCTTTTTTCCTTCCTCCTTCCTTCTTCTTTCCTTTCTCTTCCTTCCTTAGTTCTCCCTACCCTCGTTTTCCTTCCTTTTTCTGTGTGTTTCCTTCCCTCCTTCTTCTTCCTCCTCTCCCGGAACGGGACCTTTTGGCAAAGCCCAGGGAGGGGAGAAGGAAAGAGAGGGCAAAGATGTTGTGGCGGGAGGGAGACCAGCCCTTCCCCTCCCTCTCTCTCTCCTGAGTCAGCTCCGACGAAGGAGAGAAGCAGGAGGAAGGAGCTTGAACAACAGGCACTGCCCCCACCTCAAGGCTCCCTCCCTCCCTCTCTCTCGAGCCTCCTCTCCTCGGAACTTTTCCCCCCTTTCCCTCTCTATCCAAGTCCGTGCTTTTGATGGAGAGGAGGGGAGGAAGGAGCTGTATGGGGGTCCTGGAGCAGGAGGAGTGGAGAGGGACTCTGAAGGGAAGCGGGACTCCCTCCCTCCCTCTCTCTCTCTCTGAGCTTGGCGTTCAGCTCCTCCCTCCTCCCTCCCCCCTCCATTAAACCACGGAGCAGAGGGAAAGGGAACTTTTGTTTTGTCTTTCCTCGTTCCCTCGCCGTGGGTTTAATGGAGGGGAGGGGGGAGGAAGGAGCTGAATACCCCAGGTGATAGGGGGGGTTCCGACCCCCCAAACCCCCCCCCGGCTACGTCCTTGGTGCAACTGTCCACCCAAACAAAAGACTCCCTTCTGATCCCTGGAATTTTCCCCAGCCTTTAATTCATTTATCCTAGAAAGCACACTTTGGAAGAACAGTATTATTTTCCTTTCTTAAATAGAGGGTGTGAATGTGTTTAAATAGCTTGTAGAGACCAGAAAAAATGAATTTGTCAACAAGAAAACTGAGTATTGCTTGCTGGAGTTGGAGAGGGCAAAACGTTGTGTCCCATCTTCAAAAGGGGAAAGGGATCCCAACAATTATGTCCAGTCAGTTGACATCAATACCAGGAAAGATTCTAGGCAGATCATTAAACAGAGAGTCGTGAACATCTAGAAAGCAATGCCATATCACAAAAAGTCAAATGGGTTTTAGAGAAACAAGTCACGCCAGACAATCTGATTCTCTTGATAAAATTACCAGTTGGTAGATGAAGGGGATGCTGTGGATATAGTATATCTTGATTTCAGTAAGGCCTTTGACAAGGTTTCCCTGAATTCTTACAAACAAGCTTGTAAAATGTGGGCTAGACAAGGAACTTTAATGGATCTGTATTGGTTGACCGCTGAACCAAAGGGTGCTCAACAATGGCTCCTTTTCTCCTGGAGAGAAGTGACCATGGGGTCACAGGGCTCTGTCTGGGCCCAGTGTATTCAAATCTATCAATGACCTGGATGACGAATTGGGAGCAACTTATCAATTTGCAGATGACACCAAATTAGGAGGAAGTTAATATTACTCCAGAGGACGGACAACTCAAAATGATCTAAATAGCTAGAAAGCTGGCCAAAGCTAACAAAATGAAATTCAACACAGAGAAATGTAGGTACTGCACTTAGGGCAGAAAAATGAAATGCACAGATATAGGATGGGAGACACATTGCTGAATGAAAGTACTGTGAAAGAGATCTAGGAGTCCAAGTAGACCATAAGTTGAACATGAGTCAACCGTGTGATGCGCAGCTAAAAGCCCATGCATTTAGTCTGATCCATAAAAGTTATAGTGTCTAGATCAAGAGAAGTAATATGCCATGTATTTGCTCTGGTCAGGCCCCCTGGATATTGTGTCCCGTTCTGGGCACCACAATTCAAAAAGGACATTGAGAAACTGGAGCGTGTCCAGAGGAGGCGACTAAAGTGGTGAAAGGTCTGGAAACCTTGCCCTATGAGGAACGACTCAGGAGCTGGGGTATGTTTAGCCTGGAGAAAGAAGAAGGTTAAGAAGCCCTGTTTTAAATATTTGAAAGGATGTCACATTGAGGAGGGAGCAAGCTTGTTTTCTGCTGCTCCAGAGAACAGGACCGGAACAATGAGGCAAGCTACAGGAAAAGAGATTCCACCTCAACATTAGGAAGAATTCCTGGCAGTAGGGCTGTTCAACCGTGGAACAAACTCCCCCAGAGTTTAGTGGAGTCTCCTTCCTTGGAGGTCTTTAAGCAGCGACTAGATGGCCATCTGTTGGGGATGCTTTGATTTGGATTTCCTGCATGGCAGGGGTTGGACTGGGGCCCTTGTGGTCTCTTCCAACTCTATGATTCTATGATTCTATGATCTCTCAGCCAATATGCCCAAGTATGGGCTGGAGTGAGCGAGCATGGTGTAGTGGTTTGAGTGTTGGCTGTCATCTGGAGTCGGGTTTGGTTCCTGATCAGCCATGGAAAACCCACTTTTGATGTTGGTGAGTAACAACTCTCCGCCCCAGAAAACCCATGATAGGTTTGCCTTAAGATTGCCATAAACTGGAAGGGTTAAAGGCAACCAACAACATGGGGCCAGGGTACAGTCACATACAGCAAGGGAATTGGAAGCATGACACAATAATATATCAAGGATTAATCGAAGTTAATCAGTTCTACATTGAAAGCGCTGCCTATTGTTCCACAGATGTTCAAAATTGAAAAGATTTTAAACATAATTGAGTGTGTGGTACTATTTTAAATAAATTGTTTTCATTACTTTTCATCTCTTATTAAAATCCATGATCTCTGCCTAGATATCGATGGTGGAAGTGTGATCCTGTTGGTATTTTTGGACATCTCAGCAGCCTTCGATACTGTTGACCATGGTATCCTTCTGGAATGCCTGAGGGAGTTGGGAACTGCTTTGCAGTGGTTCCGCTCCTCTCTGGGTAGATTCCAGATGGTTGATGCTGAGGGACAGCTGCTCTTCAAAAAGAGAGCTGGCACATGGCACCCTAAGGGCACCATTGTATCCCATGCTGTTTAACATTTACATGAAGCGCTGGAAAGAACATCCGGAGACATGGGTTGGGTGTTATCAGTACGCCGATGACAATCAGATCTATTCTTCTCTATGTCTCCGACTGTTACAGTGACTAAGGATGGCCTCTCTTCTGGATGCCTGTCTTGAGTCAGTAATGGGCTGGATGAGGGAAAACAAACTCGAATCAAGAGAAAACGGAGGTATTTGGACGATAAGTACCCTAAATCCAGGAAGGAGATTTGCCAACCAGTCCTGGATGGGGTCACACTTTTTCCTAAAGGACGAAGTTCGTAGTTTGCGAGTACTCCTGGACTATATCTATAGTTGTCATCCCAATGGGGCGATGACCAGGAGTGCTTGGTACCAACTCCGGTTTGATATGCCAACTGCGCCTACCTGGACAAAAAGTACCTTGAAGCAGTGGTACAGGCCACTGTAATCTCTCGTGTGATTTTGTTATGCACTCTACCCTTGTACCAAGTTTGGAACTTCATTGATTCAAAATGCTGCAGCCAGTCTGGTCACTGGTACATCTTGGTTTGACACCTAACACCAGTGTTAAAATCTCTTCACTGGTCCACTCACCTTCTGGCGACGTACAAGGGTTGATATTACCTTTAAGCCCTACATGGTCTCTCTACATAATCCGCCCCGCACTCAGAACATCCAGGAAGAATCTGTTGGAATACCAACATTCGTTAGCCCCAACTTCCCATAGAGATTTACTGCCACAGCCCTAAATTGTGGAATAGTCTACTGGAGGAGATCCATATCACCACCTAGATGCCTTAAGAGGCACTTAAGACAGATCTCTTCCGTTGGGTTATCCACTGGATTTAGTATAAGGACTATGTTTAAGGCTCCACCCTGTATGATTGATTAACTATTGATTAATGGATAATTTAAGGGAACTATAGGAAGTGTTAATTCAGTATTAGTATTTTTAGATTGCTTTTTTGGATTGTTGGTATTTTTAATGATGTAATCCTGCTTCGATCCTTGGGAGGAGGGGGAATATAAAAATTATTATTATTATTATTATTATTATTATTAATTGTATTTTATCTTTTTAATGTGTTGTTTAAATCATTTTAATATTGCCAATAGTTTAATTCTTTTTTAATGTTCACTCTTCAAACTGAAAGCCACCTTTGAGTCCCAATTTTGGGAGAAAGGCAGGATGGTTATTATTCTAATGATGTCTCTGAGTTATTAATTGCTCTGGTCTTATTTCTCTCTTTTTCATTTAGCCTCTTTTAAAGGTATGATTCTACTCCATCTATTTACTGAGCAAAAGTATCAACTATCAAAGAGGCCATGAACTTGTGCTTCTTTAAGTTTTATCTGCTTTCAATAAAAGGGCATGCCCAAGTGAGCGATCCATGCAACAAAAGGAGCTGGCTCAGCAAAGAGGATTCAGTTTAGTTTGTTTTTCCTCATCCAGTCCATTACCACCATTAGTAAGTTATACTATAAGCTAATGTCCACCTGTTATTAATGTCTGGTTTATGGATGATTATTATTTTCACTGGATTCATCAGATTTGCTCTTTATAGTAGAGAAGCCTTCCCAGGCATTGCATAATTGTTGCTTACCATCTGATGTTCTTTTGTTGCCTGTTTATCGAACCATTTCCTGTATTGCTATGTATTGTATATGTATTATCCTATTTGAGAGTATGTATTTTCCCTGGATGAAGATTAACCTTCCATTTTGAAGCCAAGTCCTCCCTCCAGTCCATCTGCCTTGGTCCAGGCCTCGGAGGTAGAGAGGAACTGCTGGACCTCTTACCCTTTCCCGCCACCACTCTCTTCTCTTTCTGTGTCATGTCTTTTTAGATTGTAAGCCCAAGGGCAGGGAACCATCTAACTAAAAAGATTGCATGTACAGCGCTGTGTAAATTTACAGCGCTTCATAAATAAAGGTTAATAATAATAATAATAATAATAATAATAATAATAATAATAATAATATGCATTGACATTGGCTGCATATACATTAATTAATTTAAGTTAATTAAGGATCCATGGGAGTCACTGGGTTAAATCTACTAAGATGTAGTACTGCCAAGGTACAAAGATCCCTCACACATGTGTATTTCAGAATCTGTGTAAATCCGTATATGTCCAAAGAAGACACTTGTTAACAAGATTTAAGAAGTATGCCTACAATCATAATTCAGACAGGAATATATGACCTATCAAATGTTTGATGAACACTACTCTTGCCATCATGTTATTTTTCCAAATTAAAATATGGGATGTAACCATGTTACCCTTCCAAATTAAAAAATAGAATGTTCTTACAGATTTCATTTTAATGTATTATGGCAAATATGACTTGCTTTACACAAAATGTTGATTTCCTTCAGAAAGAAAAAGGCAATGAAGTTAAAAAAGACTTCATATTTCTCATCAGAGAAATTCCCTCTATCCATTTATTAACCACACTACTTCATGGGTTGCATGATTAATCGATGACAGCCTTATTGCTACATTGATGACTCTGTCTACTCCAGCAGTGCTGAGGACTGAGGAATGTACTCAAATCTGCATGTAGCTGACATTCTAAAAACATGAAGCTAATAGGAATTATTTACAACGAAGGGCCTGGAAGCAGGAAGTAATGTCAGAAAATAACTGACCTCTATGAAACAACTGCACTTTACTAACTAAGATCTGTATACATTTCACACTGCTTATTTGCATATTTATATCTTGGCTAATATTTATCTTCTCTTTTCTTTTCTTTCCTTTAAGCGGTTATAAAGAGAACAAATAAAGCCTTCTGCTTCAGGGTGCAGGAAAAACTACAGATGTAGCTATAATAGTAGACATCCTCCTTCTCTATCCTCTCTGTAGCTGAGGGGACATTTGTTTCAGTAAAGATGAAAATTTCTGTAGAAGCTGGCCAGCAAAATGAAACATTAATCTCCAACCAAAAAGGAAATTTATTTTCTCTATTCTGAACTGCAGTTGTTTACACACATATTAAGATTGTGGTTGGTATCTCATTCTGATCACACTAAATGGGAATATTCAAAAAAAAATTATTTGGGGTGGAAGTTCCCAAAGCACTAGAGCAGTGATGGTGAACATATGGCACACGTGCCAGAGGTGGCACTCAGAGCCCTCTCTGTGGGCACATGTGCCATTGTCCCAGCACAGAGTTTGCCAGAGTTTGTTACTAGAAAGCCATAGGGACATGGCACTTTGCAATAAATAAGTGGGTTTTGGGTTGCAGTTTTGGCACTTGGCCTCGAAAAGGTTCACCATCACTGCACTAGAGGAAACAACCATAGGAGCCTTGGTGGCGCAGTGGTTAAGGAATTGACTGCAATAAGAGGGAAACATTTATCAAAAGAATTACGGATCACCCTGTTTTGATAACAACAGAGGAAAAGAGCTGATGTTTGTAAGGCTGTATTACTATGTTTATTGTTTGAAAATTAAATAATAATGTAGCAATAGAAACAAAATTCAATAAAGAATAATAAAAAAATAAATGGGAATATTTAAAATCTTTTATTTGGGGTGGGAGTTCCCAAAGCACTAGAGGAAACAACCATAGGAGCCCGGGTGGTGCAGTGGTTAAATGTCTACTGCAGCCACTCACTCAAAACCATAAGATTGTGAGTTCAATACCAGTGAAAGGGCTCAAGCTTGACTCCCGCTTGCATCCTTCTGAGGTCGCTAAAATGAGTACACAGATTGTTGGAGGCAATTAGCTTACAGTTGTAAACCACTTAGACACTGTTAGTTCAGTATGAAGTGGTATATAAATGAAGCTGTTTAATTCTTCCATCAAGTCTCATACAGTACTGTATTTTCACAAAAGTATGTGCACGGACAAATACATAATATTGAGTATCTACGGCCTGTTACAGACAGCCAAAATAAAGCTGCTTCAAGTCACAGTGGAGGTATGATGTTTCAATGATGCATGTGTCCTAAGAGTCCAGAAGCCACACCAAAGCCACGCTCCGGTCCTTAGGGCTGGAGTGTGGCTTTGGTGCAACTTCTGGACTCTTAGGACGCATGCATCATTGAAACACCATACCTCCACTGTGACTCGAAGCAGCTTTATTTTGGCTGTCTGTAACAGGCCTACCTCTCACAAAACTGGGCTGTAACAAAGCACTACAATAACTCCATCATTTGGAATTACTTGCTGTTTCCAAGCATGTTTCATGCTGGGAAAACATTTCCTCCACATTTTTCAAACAGTTTCTGTTTTCCACTTCCCTGCAGCATTCAGTAACAGCTACAATAAAAGATGAGTGATATTAAACTAAGCAAATTCAGTATATAAATGCAACACTCTATACACTGTTTTACTGGGTTTCTTGATCTTGTTCTATTCACAGAAATACTGATGGAATATTGATTTGGAGGAACTGATCCATCTGCAGGAAAAGAACAACATCCAAATCCTGTACTTCTACATTAGCAGATGCCTCTTTTGTGGACAGCCACATTTGACTGGTAAAATACTAGAAAATGCAGAAAGAATTAAACAAAGGTGCAAGACAGCATGAAAATACTTTAACAAAATATTCTCACAATAAAATCACTGTTACAGTATCTTGGTATACATGTATAACCAAACCCTTAACAAAAAATAATACCTTTAAATTCAATAGAATATGTCCAAGCAAATAAGGACAATCACAATCAGACTGTAGGAAAGATTGAAAATAGCTGTCATGGAATTTACATCTACAAAACACAGAGAGAAGAATGTAGACTTATGAGCTGAAGCAGAAGCAGCAGCTGTAAGTGCAGAAAGAACTCAAAGGGCAGTCAGCACAGATGCTACCTCCTTACGCAAACAGTTAAAACACCATGAGCCAAATGCAGAAAACAATATGGTAACCTACCCAGTATACATTCTGCTATATAAAGGACAGCAAAGGGAGAACAGTATGCAAAAGGATCTTACATCACTATTGAGACTAAGGGGCTAAACAGACTGGTACTAAACGCTGGCATCAGGCTGGAGTGGGGGCATGGTGACCACACGTCAGCCGCCCTGACTCCTCCCCAATGCTGACGTAATGCCGCAAGTTTGATCGCATGGCGGTCAGTGTCACACCATTTCTTTGGCACAGTGTTTAGACAGCAAGAGTGGTTTTTTGCCATTCTAAAAAGAAGTGGCACTTTGCCAGTTTTTTTACGAGTGGCAAACTACCGAATTGGGGCTGCAGTATGTGGTTGCTGCTGCCCCAATCCGGCACTGAAAGGTGCGGACTGTTTTGCCCTTAACTGTGTAAAAAAAGTTGTAGCATAAGCTTTCATCAACTTGGTCTTCTTCTTAAGAGCAAGTAGACCAAGTCTACAAAGCTTGTGCTACAACCTCTTTCACGTAGGGCAGGTCTATACTGGGCAGAATATTCTGAGCTGCACCCAGAGTATTCTGGCCCTGAAGCTGCCCTGACTTCCCATCATTACCTGAGCTTTTCAGAACAACAGCGCGCAGCTGACTACACAGCATCATACAGTGTTGCCTGTGGCCACTGCCACAAATCTCTCCCTCTGAGTCCAGACACAAGCCACTCAGCATCAATCACATGGCTGGGCACCTCACTGTGTCCTCAAGAGGAGCTACTTGTTCCACCAGCAGTGGACTGGGCAGGGCAACATGAAGACATGGGGGGAACCTCTGCAAATGGCCCATGGAGATATGTCCCCAGATAATAATAATAATAATAATAATAATAATAATAATAATAATTTGTTTTATTTATATACCGCTATTCCAAAGATCATAGCGGTGAACAGCAAGTAAGCTAATTAGCAAGTAAGCTAATTTGCCCCAACAGTCTGGGTACTCATTTTAGCGACCTCGGAAGGATGCAAGCCTGAGTCGAGCTTGGGCCCTTTTGCTGGTCTTGAACTCGCAACCTTGTGGTTTTGACTGAATGACTGCAGTACAGGCATTTAACCACTGCGCCACCAGGGCTCCAAAGGTGCTACAAAATCCTTTTGCATACCGTTAGTTCAGACTAACATAGGTATGTCTCCAAATTCTAGCACAGGAAGAAGTTAAAGTGTGTTTTAACAGACCTTGCATACTACACTAGGAGTCTTATCATATTTGAAAAGAAAAACTAAAGCCAGTGAGACAGCAGCAGCTTTTAGCTCACCTGCCTGCGCAATGTTGTAGTACTCTCATTCTCGCTCCAGGGGGGAGCCAGTGGTAAATGTGTGGGTTTTGCCAAATGGATTTTTTCCAGCAGGACAAAAGCCACACATTTACAACAGTCTCCCTCAGCAGTAGAACAGAAGTGCTTCTTAGGCATGTGGGAAGGAAAGCCAGAAGCTAATGCTATCTCGCTGGCTTTTATTTTTCTTTTCAAATGCAATAAAGGCTCTAGGTTGGATTATTGTTCTGACTGAAGTCAGCTGTGAACTGCAATGCTCTCTCTGTGGTTCTGAAGGTCTACAGTGTTTCAAGATAAACTTGAAGCAACAGTTCATAGTTCTTTGTCATAAACTATGTTATAACCAAATGTTTATAACTCTTAAGACTTCATCCGCACTACAGAAATAATCCAACTTGACACCATTTTAACTGTCATGGCTGAATGCTATGAATTTCTGGGACTTGTAGTTTGTTGTGGCACCAGAGCTCTCTGACACATAAGGCTAAATGTCTCACAAAACTATTATTCTCAGAATATCATAGCACTGAGCCATGGCAGTTAAAATGGTATCAAACTGGGTTATTTCTGCAGTGCAGATGCAACCCAAGTTCTCTCTTTATAAAACAGAAGAAAGACCCCCCCAAAAAACCTTAAAGACCATCAGATATGCACTACATTATTCAATTCCAGATATCATCACATAACAGTCTAAATTCAATCTCTGAGGCCAACATAAAGATGATCTTATATACACATGTAAAAATCAAAGAGCCAAACCACGCAGGATTCTTGTCTTAGCCAAGCACTTCATATTCTGATTTCCACAACTTCCTCAGAAGGATTTGGGTATCATTTTTAGCCCATATGCAGATTTCATTTAGTCCATAAATCCTCACATGGCCATGAAGATCACTGTGCAACCTTAGGCACAGCACTAACACCACATATCAGCTCTATCTGTTACATGGATAAATGTATAATTATGGCCAACAGTAGATGCTTGAAAGAAGTGCAAGCACACAAATGTGACAATGTGATAACACCACACTTTTGAACAATAAACTATGAAACTAGACCATGCTTAAATGTAACCCTTTTATCTTAGGAAATATAACCTCCCTGCCCAGACTCATCCTCTGCCTCATAAGAGCCACAGCAGTTTTGATAGGTTGTTTCTGAACAGACCTCAGCCCCTCAGCTGTGCAGTCGTCAGAATTCAGTCCTTGAAGAAGAAAAAATGATTTTCTAATAATATATTTTTACCAACAGTCTTTCAAATTAGGAAAAAATACATTTCCACAAAGGAAAATTTATGTTGCTATGTCAGCCACCCGTGTGGACAATTTTTTCAGTTTGAAGTTTTTTGGATTTCTAGATAAGGGATAAAAAGGGTATGTCAAAGACTCAAATGTATATTTACACTTAACCATCTCTTAATGATACAAAACAATTGAAATTCAAGATGAGAAATCGGGTAAGAAAAATGCAACACTACACAGAGATTAATGTGTCTTATCTTTTCCCACAGAATCTGCATACTGAAACAAAATGAGATACTTTAACACCAGTGAAAATGTTTGTTTTTTGTCATGATTTCACATATATGGAAACTGAAGGAAAGGGCAACACAGGGAGCAGCCTTTTATCAAGTGAGAGCATTGATACGTCAGGTCAGAGCATTGATACATGCACATTTTCTATAGCACACATTCAGCACTAGGAGTGGGCATGTGCCAATGGATGAAGAGTCAGATTCACTCCTCAGGACTCGGGATGTTCACGTCCTACATTTTCATTTTCCCATATATAACTTCCTTGATTTATTTTTTTTCAAAAACAATTGCCACAAAAATGCCCAGCAGCCTCTATCCAAGGCCTCAGGGTGATGCAAATGCCGTGCTGAACAGTTGTGGACACATACACACAAGCCTGTTTTAGGCCATGTGGGCCTTTTTTCAAAAACTGATGGATGAAAAGCAGACATGACCATTTTTGTGACCAAAAACAGGAGGACATGGAAGAGTCTCAGAGGGCATACCTTTGCCCACACATGGTCTATACTAACAGCACCTCTTCAGGGTTTGAAAGAGGATAATTTTCTCAGCCCAATTTGGAGAGGCTGGGGATTGAGCCCCATGTGTTCTACCTATGGCATACAGTTTCCACACAGGACAATGTACATGAATATACATGGTTCATCCTACTAAGATACCATCTCTATATAAGAAATGGCACAGGTGAAGTGACTCTCGTTGCATACTTTGCACTTTATTTTCCAAAAGACCATCACATTCTATAAATCCCCTGTAAGGATTAGGACTCATGCATCATTATCTAACAAACATTTACTATTCCTTGATTAAATGGATAAAAGATCTTGACTTCCAAAGTCTTTTACTGACAACAATAGCTTTAAGACCACAAAATTATTCTTGCAATTCATTTCTGGAAATGTTTTCAAAATGATAATGAAAGACATTCGATGAGGTAAACCTGGAGTGACAGTGGAGCTAATGGCTCAGTCAACATTATGTCAGCCAGCAAGGTACTTCATTGAAAAGACAGCTATGGTCACATTTCCTTTTACACATGCATCTCAGCAGAGGTGACTTTATTACACATTGGAATTATTCTTTACCTGCTAAAAACAATCTTTGAAAGTCTAGTTTGGCTATTTTCAACATACTGAGAAAGCACAAGTAGGACTTGCAAAGTGTAATGTTACAGTATGGAATTCTCCTATTTTTCAATGAATAATTTTATACCATGGGCTTATCTTGCTCTTTCATCTTTTGGTTTTACCAATGTGATAATGCAATAAAGGTTTGGAGGTAATGTGAAAGACAAGAGTAGCACAGGCCTGGATAGCAAAGGTCAAGAGGAATAGCTCCCTCATCTCACTAGTGTCTCTACCTCAATAGGGCAAAGGAGGAAAGGTCACAGTCCTACTGAAAAGGACAGGTACCATGAGACAGTTGCTACATGTGGGTCAGAAGTTCTCCATCCATGGGCTAAAGCATTGGTGGCATTTTAGATATCAAAGCAAGACAACTAGGAAATATGAAAAAGGTTTATGATATAAAAAAAACTGACAGGAAATATACTTTACTTGTCCTGACACTGACCTTTGTGGCCATTCAATGAAATACAGAGCACTAAAAATAAGGAAAGCTAAAAAGTACTTTGTAAAGGAAACTTCTTCAAAATATCACATTATTATCTTGTATTCATTGTCTACCAGGAGTTTCTAACTGGAATTTTGGACCATCAATGATTCAGATTGTATCTCAAAATCCATGAATCAGTGAGGTATCATTGGATAATGTGGAATGTTCCAAGTAGTATCACTTTTTGTAATTATGCCATGTTGATCCTAGTTATGGTAATTTCATTCAGATGTTTTGGAAATGGGCCCAGAGTACCTATGACCACCAAAATCAAATTTGTTTCCTTTTTCCCAGCAGCACTGAATCTCAGTGTGCACATCTCAATATTTCATAATCTTTCCCATCTCTTTATCTTTAGTTTTTCTGTAAACTACCTAAAGCATCTGTTTGCCCACTGCACAAAACTGGACTACATGGATATTTAGTCTCATCTTCCTCTTCTTAAACCAATATTACGGTTTAAGCATAATACTGTAACCTATTAAGTAAGCTATCCAAGTTTGCATCTGTCTTATATAGTACGCAATAGTTCCATTCCATTAATGCAGTATAATTTCACCTTAAAGAAGCTATTTCCAAAGGTTGGATATTGATCAATTACCATATATACTGGACTATAAGTCAGCCTCATGTGTAAGTCGACGGCAGGTTTTGAGGCCACAATTATGGATTTTGCTATGACCCATGGATAAGTTGAAAGTAAAACTTAGCAGCATGTAGCAAAGGATGTAAAGGATGGAGCAAAGGAAAACGATGCTAAAGATCTTTTAACATTTTGACAGGAATAACTGTTTGTGCTCACCCTAAAGGCTGGATGGATGAGATAGTAGAGGGGATGCTTCTTTTAGGTGCTCTGAGAAAAAATTAAGTTCTCACCTTTCACCAGGGTGTGGCTCCTTTTTTCATAAGAGTTAAAGTACAGTACAGTCCGCCCTCCCCATATGTGGCAGATCCATTCCGGACATCACCACCCCTGCATATGGAAAAAGAGCGTATGCTCAAGCGCCATAGAAAATAATGGGATGTGTGCTTGTGGCAGCACACGGGACGCATGGTGTGAGTATGTACCCCATTATTTCTGCTGGGGTTTACCTTCCACGTAAGATCAAAGCCGCGGAAAGCAAGCCTGTCTATAAGGAGGGCCTACTGTACTTACATTGACCCATGGATATGTCAACCCAGGTTTTTGAGCCAATTTTTGACTAAAATTTCTAGACTTATACATGAGTATATAGAGTAACTTAAAGGTAGAGTGAATTTTTTAATCATAGTATCTCAAGAGCAGTGTATATTATACCCTCCAACTCAGAGAAGTGAAAACATAGAGACAGAAGGAGGAAGTAACTCAGCCCTAGGTCAATGAGGGCAGATCTAGGAACATGAAAAAGCTTCTGAGATCCTGTTCCTGAATATGGAACTAAGCCAGTCAATAAATGAAAAACTTTTTGGGAATATGTTGTCATTTTCCACGGAACTTACATCAGAAAGTATGCAAAGAAAATCAGAAAACTGAGTGGCAAACCACTAAGTCCTGACTCTTCCATAATTAGATATATATTACTTCTTTCAACTGAAAGGAAATTGATACCTTAAGTTGTACATACTTGTTGGGTGGCTTAACAGCAAAATGTATTCAAAAAATGGCAACATACTGGTTGATTCTGTTCTTAGTTCTGGAGAAATGCTTTGAAGTGATAGCAGCCATGTTGTTGTAGTTGTTGTGCCTTCCAATTGTTCACAACCTATGGCAATCCTAAGGTGAACCTATCATGGGGTTTTCTTGGTAAGATTTGTTCAGAGAAGGTTTGCTATTGCCTTCCCCTGAGGCTGAAAGAATGACTTGCCCGAGTTCACCCAGTGGGTTTCATGGCCAAGCTGGGAATCGAACAATGGTGTCCTAAGTTGCGGTCCAACACTCAAAGCACTATAACACATTGACTTTAAATAATAACCATACTCAGCAAGCATACCTGGTATTATTCCTAGCTGTAGAAATCTTTCAGGAATCAAGCAGCAAGCAAACATTCTAAGTGGGCCACACTGATCTTTCTGGGATGTCACGCACAAAAATACTATCATCATTTTGCCAGAAACTGCTAACCACATGAGCCCCTCGTGCATGCAGTTCAGTCATACGCAAATAGTGCTTTCAATGGTCTCTTCTATTAAAGCATTGTGACAGGCTCATGGCTGTAGAGCCCCAGGGCATGTTAGCTAGAGGAAGGGAATGTCAGATTCCCAAAGCACTGAAATATTAAACTATATAATTGTTCACCTTGTGCCAAACAGTTCATACAGAAAGCATCCCACCCCTTCACTCCAGCAGAGAGGCAATTACTCCCTGTGGATTGTCCCTTAGAGGTTTCATGAGCCCTGCAGTTTTGTAGAAAACTAGACACATCAACCAGTTCAGGATCTCAGGATTTCTGGATGGATGGAATCCCTATGGCTACATCGACTGTTTTCTGTTTAGTGGTAATATTAATCAGCAAGACTCTTCCTAAGTCTTCGGGGTTGTCTACATTATTAAAATACTCTTCATTCCAGTTGGATAGAATGTGATCTGGCCGCATGCAATTCACAGGAGTTTAGACTTTTTGTGGGATTCAGGCCAAAAAAACTTTAAATTCTGCAGAAATCTTCATGTTTTTTATTGGAGTATCTGTGCAAATCTGCAGAAATGTGCATTATTGAAGGTGTGACCATCTGTCTGCTTAGCTTAGATTCAGTTGGCTGCACATTTTCAGCAGAGGCAGGGTGAACAGATACAAATTTCTGCTGGAAAGTGAAGACAATTATCTGTTGATGTGACAGTGTGAAAATCCACAGCAATTCACATAATACACTTGCATGTAGACTAGCCCTTAGAGAAGGTAAACTTGTGGAATGCCCTCCCCATAGATATCTTTAGCTCAGGTTAGAGTTGCCATGTGAACTGGGAAAGGGATCCATTCATATGGATCATGGTCTGAATGCATACCCCAACTGATGTACTCAGTTGCATTAACCAACACATCCAGGGAGCTTGATGACCGCTTTGTTACTGTGGTTGTTGAGCCAGCATTAATACATGGCAACCTTATGAATTAGGATTCTCCACAGAACCTCCATCAATAGCCTGCGATCTTGCAAACTTGTGGCTTATGGCTTCCTTTACCAAATCAATCCATCTGTAATATGGTTTTCCTATTTTTCTACTGCCATCTACTTTTCTCAGCATTATTATATTTTCCAGTGGGTCGTGTTCTCTCATGAATTGTCCAAAGCACAACAGGCCCCCTACAAGCCCTCATGGCAAACAGTGAATAAGCAAGCAATAACATTCTGGAAATCATTAAAATCCTGCAGATAGTTTTTAAAAAAATGCTTACATTCAGTAACCATATAACAAACACAATGTTAATTCTGAATTATACTGTAATGATCATTCCTAGAATCAGATGATTCTTTTCTTCCATTTAGTGTGGACAAGTTTTCAAAACAGCAGTAACAGATAGTCAAACTTCATGACACATAAGACTAAAAATCAGAAAGTTGCTTTTAATACATTTATGTTTTGCCTAAATACCAAATGAAAGTATTGATTTCTGTTAATCTAGAACATGTAATTTTAGAACACACCATTCTCTATTGCAACTCAAAGACAAACACATACAAATAGTGTAGCTGGCCAGCCTTATGCCTGGAGGCTTGGTCATAAAATCAGTCCACTGAGACAGCTGTTATCCAAAGCCTTGTACTGTATGAAAAATCAGAAATCATCGCTATAGTACATAATAAAATGAGACTGTGGCATAATTAATCCATCTTCCCTGTACTGAACAGTATAACTTATCTGAGTTAAACAATCATGTTGTACATTCTGTGCACTTCTCTTTGCATTCCCCCCCACCTCACAATTGTACTTTACTTAGATACTAATTCCTCTCTGACAAAGGTTGTAATTCAGTACACTAACCCGGATGTGGGCAAGTTTCAAGATGTGCCTAGCGATCTCCTGTGTTGTTTCCTATGACTGGCCCCTAGAAATTCTGCAAAATAGAGAACAGTATTTCCTATATTACTGCTTTCTATGTTCAACATGGTCTTACAGTCAAAACAGCTAAAAACCATGCCTGGCCACAAGGTGTTCAATTCCTTCCAGTCACATAAACCATGAGTCTCAGTGACCTGTGAGACAGTATAGGCATATCTCTACAACCTGCCAGTGCCAGGGCTGTCAACAGTTTAATACAGTACACCCACTGCTAAAGCTGACTTCCAGTATTTTAATTTTGATTGCCACATGGACATAGGATACTGTACATGTGGACATGTGTGTGCATGTTCACATCATCATAAGGAAGCCTGACAACTAGGAAAGAAACCTGAGGGAACAAGACAAGGAAAGATAAGGGGAAGAATCAGTGCATTAATGTGGCCCTGTTAGCTAAGTGGAACATATATACCATTCAGTACAGTAATAATGGGATGCTGTATAGAGAAAGTCAGTCCCTCTAGCTCAGTCTTGTCTTCTATAGCAGTCTACAGCCAGCACTCCAAAACCTCAGACCAAGTTCTTTCACAACCCTACTTGGAGATCCTGGGAAATTTAAATTTAGGAACTTCCAAGTGTAAGCTCTTCAGGACAGAGAAAGGAATATGGAAATGCCAGTCACTATAATAGATTTGGCAATATTATTGCACAGTTTTTAAAATAAGTTACTCTGCCCTGCCTTCTCTGTGATATCACAGTCATGTAAGTAATTTTGACAAGACTACTTAGCACATTGCAGTAAAATACAAAACTGGATGTATGATTGCTTGTTTCATAGCTTTTATTTTAGTCTATAATCCAACTTGTTTTAATAAGAATATGGTGAAATCCATCAAAGTATTTGCACATTTTTAATAAATCAATTGTGAACTGCCCCAGATCTCAATGCCTTTTTGATGCACACATGCCATTTATTTGTGCATTCTTCATACAGCTACATGTATCTTTGCAAATGGAGCAGGATAAGATAAAGGTCTCTGCAGGGAATTTAGCCATCAAAACTTTGCAAATATCAGATCAGATTGAAGGTATTTTTCTTCTCTTGAAAATATTTAGTGTTTCTCAGCTTTTCCCAGCAGTATGATCCAAGCTGAAGGTATCTGTTTTCTAAAGTCATCATGTGGGAGGCATTATCAGGCTGAAAAACACAGATGTAGGATGCAGAATTTCCATCTCTTGGGTCCCAAAATGAAATTGGCAACAGTGCTGATTTGTCTTGGAAATGTATGAAAGGGAGCTAAGTAACGAAAAACCATAAGTATATCCCAAGTTTCTTGATCCAAATTTAGTGTTCTCTGCTTCCCTCTTGTTATTTTTCCCACTATAGGAATCACATTAGTTGTTAAACTTTTTGCGATGTTTTAGCATCACATTTTGAAATCAGAAACTACTGAGGCAATGAAAGGGCTGTGCTTATAACAAGCTGCAATTCACACTAACAGAGTCAACTCTAGTAACCAACATATGTCAACAGATATGGAAAACAAAACGATGGCCAACAGATTGGAAATGATCAATATACATTTCCATCCACAAAAAAGGATATACAAGAGACTGCAGCAACTATAGGACCATAACACTGTACTCAAGACAAGAGGGTACTGTCAGAACAGAACATGGAGAAACAGAATGGTTCCCAACTGCCAAAGGGTCAGACAAGGCTGCATTCTTTCACCCTCACTGTTCAACTTGTATGCAGAACATATTATAAGAAAAGCAGGCTTGGACACAGAAGAAGGAAAAGTGAAAATAGGAGGAAAGAATATCAACAATCTAAGATATGCAGATGACACCATAGTACTAGTAGAAAACCTCAAAGACCTGGAACACCTACTAAGGAAGATCAAGGAAGAAAGTGCAAAGGCAAGCTTAATGTTGAACATAAAGAAAACAAAATTAATTACCACCAAGGATCTTCACACGTTCAACCTAGACAATGAAGAAATAGAAATAGTAAAAGAATTCCCATACTTGGAATCAAACATTGATACAAAATGGAGACTGTAGTCAGGAAATCAGAAGATTAAGAATGGGGAGGGTGGCTTTGAAAGAACTAGAAAAGATTCTAAAATGCAAAGATATACAACTCAACACAAAAGTTAGAATCATACAAGCCATCATATTCTCTATTACCATGCATGGATGTGAGAGCTGGACAAATAAGAAAGACGATAGTGGTGCTGGAAAAGAGTGCTGAGGATCCCATGGATAGCCAAAAGGATAAACAAATGGGTTCTAGAGCAGATTAAGCCAGAAAACTCCCTGGAAGCCAAGATGACCAAACTGAGGCTGTTGTACTTTGGACACATCATGAGAAGGAAGGAGTCATTGGAAAAGACAATAATGCTGGGAAAGGTGGAGGGAAGAAGGAAGAAAGGACGGACACATGCCAGATGGATGGACTCGATTAAGAAAGTCATGGGTATGGGGTTGGAGGAATTAAGCAGAGCAGTGGGGGACAGAAGGTCTTGGAGATGTCTCATCCATAGAGTCACTATGAATTGAGATCAACTCAAAGGCAGTTAACAACAACTACAAATGTTGGTTTGGAGACACCAAGGTACAAAATATATGTTTTATGGCAATTGAAAATAGTCAGAGTATCTTTACATCATTGTGACTCTCATTAAACACCAGTTATGAAACAATCAGAGTGATGATTCCTTGCATTTCATCATGGAAAGGAACAATTCAAATAAGTATGTTCTATTCTCAATTGGTTTGGGCAATTCATATTTTGCACTCCCAATGAATATTCTAAAAGAGAAATTATCACCACTTGCTAAAGTCAAGACATGAAAGCTACCATAAGATCAAATATTTCCTTTAGGAAAGGATAGACTTATATGTGTAGGTTCCCCAATGCCCAAGAAAGCCTGCAGGCATCTCAATTCACCCATAACTGCCTGAATGAGCAATCTTCATCTTCATTAAGCAGCCTTTGGGTGGTATCATGTGCTTAAGCCTCTGATGCAAAGAAGTGGAAATTATGTTCACTCACATCATTATAGAGTTTAAAAACTCGTAATTCTTACTTTACATAATCAAACCCTAATATTGCAATGGAAGGTAAATATGGTATAATTGAGGACCTCCACAACAGTTCCCAACACTACCAGTGTGAGGAACATACTGCACGGGCACTCCTAATATGAATTATACGCTTCTTTACCTTAATTCACAAAGGAGGCAGTGGAAAAAGGGAGAATTTCACAAGTTTCTGAAATTAAGGAAAACTCTAAGCCAAGCAAACTATACAACCAAAAGCCCAGGAAGAAAAAAAAGATACCCTCTAACTTCAACAATTGATAGGGTATTATTTTATTAAGGGAATTTTAGTGCCAAATTTTAATGCAAATACAGAAGTAATTCTACTTCAAGCCCTTCAAAGCTAACTGAGCTGGAAACAAAAGAAGGTTTGACTATGCACTATCACCAAACCATACACAACACTTAGCAAGGATTATGAAAGCAACAAGGAGGTACCTTTAAACTGTGTTGATATTTACATATATTTAAACAATCACAACTATACTAATATGATCATGTCTCTTGGCCTACTCTGTCACTATTTGTGCTATGAACTTTAATGGTCATGGCTTTCCCCCTAAAGTAACCCAGGAACTGCAGTTTAGTCAGCTATTTAGAACTATTTGAGATCCCCAGCCTCTGCAATTGCCTTCTCTGTCCTTCAACTTCATCACTGGCCCAGAACTACAATAATCAAAGTTCCCATGAAAAAACAAAGCAAGAACAGTGTTTCTCATAATCTGTTGCACTTTCCCTACCACTGCTCTGATAGAATCTGTGAAGAATACATCTAAACCCAGTGTCATCTGACAGGATGACTGGTAGTGTAATAATTTTTGTCACAGTTGAATGGCAGAGTAATGCACAGAATTACAGAATTAGTACTTAGAATTGTTCCACCACAGCCTTCAAACATGCACAGCCCTGAGACAGCATCACACCATGATTTACCAATACATTCACACTATGTGCCAGATACTGTATATTGACAGAAGCAAAACTTTAAATTGGCTTTACACCTAATCCTTGAATTCCAAAAATGTTTGCAGTTAGTACTACAGTCTGGAACCACCTCTCAAAGAAGGATATTAGAATGGGTTTTTTTGTTTGTTTGTTTGTTTGTTTTTTAATCCCAAAAGGCTGTCAAGACAGTAGTGAGTCTATTTTCTGCAGGAAATATTAAAATAACTGAACTGCCTTAAATTTATGTAGGCTCTTCTCATTTTTCGGAATTGAAATTATAAAGGCCAATCTATACTTCTAGTAGTCAACATAGGTCTGGGAACCCCACCTAGTGATCCTCTCTTCCAAAAAGTTCACTGAGCTTTGCAAGTAGATTGTTTTCCTTCCTAAAATTTCTCCCCCACCCACCCAGACACACACCTCTTACTACCATCAAATTGAAAGAATCAATATGGGATATGAACTCTTTGCACTTCTGCTTTTCCTGGCAATTAATTCCACCATCCCAATCATCTGCCTTTCTGCAGTGAAGAATGATTCTACACAGTTTCTAGGTTCATGGTTTTCATGTATATGTGAATCAACTAAAATTTTTCAGAACTCTCCCAAGTAAGTTAAAGTGTTCCAGATCTGAGCCAGGAAGTCTCCTTATGTCATCAGAGTAGAAAAGACAATAAAAATTGAAGCGGTCATAATATATCTACGAGGCAGAGCTTCTGTGACATCACAGCAGATCATCCATTAAGCAATGGGGGCAAAGACTTTTTATAATGATTATCCATTTGTTATTACTGAAATAAAAGGAAAAAGACCAACTCTTTGGAAACATGGTGATGGGGCAGAGTTGGAAACCATGGATTGCTGAAAAGACAAAGAAATTGGTCCTACAGCAAATAAAGTCTAGACTCTCACTTGAAGCCAAAATGAATCTGTCATATTTTGGACAGATCATGAGATTTTAAGACTCCTTAGAAAAGACAATAATGCCAGGAAAAGTGGATGGAGTAGTAAAAATGGAAAGATTGATTCCATAAAGTGTACTACCTAGACTGGGCTATTGGTGACCAGTGCTCTTTGAGCTGCCTTGATAGCAAATAACAACAACAAAATACCCACGGCTGGGTGGAGTCCCAACCTTCCTTGTCTGTCCATGGAACCACACCACTGAAGACCATTTGGCATCCTCAGGTGAGTCCTCCCTCCAGCTGTGCTGTCTTGGGTGTCAGAGGTGAGTAGCAAGACTCCCTAACCCTGTCTGGGATCTGTCACAGGATGCTGTTAGCAACAAAAATATCTGCAGTTATTGCTCTCCAGCACTAGGCACAGTTTCTCAAGCATTTTTAAAAATAACCCTATGCTACAGTGTTTGTAGTGAAACAGGTATTACATACTAGCTCCTAAAATAATCTATATCAGTGGTTCTTAATTTTTTCTTTACCAGAGACATCCTTTAAATATATTTTGTTGTCACAGACCTCCAAGACTTAACTCAAGATTTAAAACCTGAATAATATCCTTCTGGAGCGCCTGGGAGAGTTGGGAATCGGGGGCACTGTACTCCAGTGGTTCCGATCCTACCTCTCGGGAAGGCTCCAGATGGTGCAGCTGGGGGACGTCTGCTTCGATAAGAGGGCCCTTACATCTGGGGTCCCTCAAGGAGCCATTCTGTCCCCCATGCTCTTTAACATTTACACGAAACCGCTGGGAGAGATCATCCGGAGGCATGGGGCGCGGGGTTATCAGTACGCTGATGACACCCAAATAGTCTTCTCTATGTCTCCGACTGATTCAGTGACCAAGGATGGCATCTCTCCTCTCGTTGCCTGTCTGGAGTCGGTAATGGGCTGGATGAGGGAAAACAGACTCAGCTTGAATCCAGAGAAAACGGAAGTACTCGTGATAGGTTCTCCTGGCCCAGGGATGGCGGTGGTTCCACCTGTCCTGAATGGAATCACGCTTCCCGTGAAGGACTCTGCGCGCAGTCTGGGGGTGCTCCTTGACTCGTCGCTCCACCTTACATCTCAGGTGGATGCGATGGTCAGGAGCACCTGTTATCAGCTTCGGCTGATACGCCAGCTGCATCCCTACCTGGGCCGGGGGGACCTTGAAACAGTAGTACACGCTCTGCTAACCTCTCGTTTGGATTTCTGCAATGTGCTCTACATGGGGCAACACGTGTACCATACCCGGAAGCTGCAACTGGTGCAGAATATGGCGGCAAGACTGGTCACTGGTACATCCAGGGCCAGTCATATAACACCGGTCCTTAAAGACCTTCATTGGCTGCCTATTCGCTTCCGGCCGCAGTACAAGCTGTTGGTTATCACCTATAAAGCCCTACATGGCTTGGGCCCAGGGTACTTGGAGGACCGCCTTTCCCCATATAATCCGCCTCGCACACTCAGGTTGGTCGGGAAGCAATCGTTGAGGGTTCCAGAGGCCAGATTGTCTACCACCACCCAGAGGGCCTTTTCTACCTCGGCCCCCATCCTCTGGAACTCACTTCCCGACGAGCTCCGCTCAGCCACCTCATTAGACCAATTTAAAAAGGGGTTAAAAACAGACCTTTTTAAGCAGGCATACCCCTGACTTCTGTTCCCTGAAATACCCCCTCCTCCCCTCTCGACAGCACTGTTGAGTTGGTTTACTGCTATGTTTTATATTTTAAGATGTTTTTAATGATGTTTGATGGTTTTAACTATTGTCAATGTGGAATGTTGTTAACCGCCTTGATCTCAGGAAAGGTGGTATATAAATTATTATTATTATTATTATTATTATTATTATTATTATTATTACTGAAAACTGAACCATTAACAGTTTCACCATCTGTTAAAACTTTCCTCAGAGGCACCAGAAGGGGAGGGAAGACTTTTCTCCTGCTTCTTCCCATCAGTTTATTGCTAAAGCAATTGAATGGCAACACACATGTCCAGCTATATGTCCGGGAAAGCAGCCAAAGGGCTGATAAGGCAGCTAGTTCTCAAACAAACAACCCCCTCCCAGCACAGCAAAGTCAGTGTAAGCTACACAGTCCTAGAGAGTTGCAGTAGCTTTACCAAAAGGGATTACCAAAAGAATTGTCAGACGGTCCGAGGTTCAGGGTAACAGATAGGCAGGTCGATGAAGCAGTCCAAGGTCAAGGTTTCCGGGTATTCAAGACAAGAAGCCAAGGAGCCAGAGACAGAGTCTTTCCCCTAAAAGAGTCAGATATCCACTGGCAAAGAACCACACATGCTCCAGGTGCTTAAGAAGGCAAGGAGCTGGCCTTCAGCTGTGCCTGATTACGAAGACGCTTCTGATAAAGCCTCCGAGATCTTCGAAGGCCCTCTCTTTCTGCTCGACGCTCATTGAAGGTAGGCACACTGCCCAGATCCTCCTCCATGTCCACAGCCTCGGCACCAGGCAAACTTGACTGCTGAACCTCTGGAGGGGCCATAGACTCTGCTCCAGCAGAACTAGGGCCAGCCTCTGGCTCCTCCATTACAGGTTCAAGCCCCTGGGGCTCTGGCTCCTCCATTATAGGTTCAGATCCCAGAGGCTCTAGCTCATCCTCTGAGTCCTCCAAGCCATCTTCCAGGCTGGGCATGACATTATATTTTGCTGACTCCCTGTGAAAACACTGTGCCCCTGGGGGTCCATGAACCACAATTTAAGATCCACTGGTCTATATCATGATTGGCTATTTGGTTTGCTCAGAATCATGAACCCTTTGGGGAAGGAAGATGTCAGCCAAGAAACATAATGGAAAGGAAATTTACGCAGGATCAGATGAAAGGCTCATTTAGTCTCTACTCCCATCCCCATTTTTTTCTCTCCTGATCCTTTCCTCTCTCCTTAACCTTGAATTCAAGACCTCAAAAATCTATTATATTACTCAACGCCTTGAGTGCGCCAGAGCTCAACTTCTTATTGAGTCAAGAAGCTTTAATATGGCAAGTTCCTCTAAGTGCAAGGACAGAAAGGCCATACTGTTCTATATTAATTCTCCTCATGTCTTGATTCTTTTCCTTTGAATCAGAAGACAACTGTTTTATGAAACATTGCTTTATAACCGAACTTTTCAGAGCTCTCTCTCACAATAAGGAAAATGAGTTGCTACACCATGTGATCTACAACTTCGACAAGAGAATTCTGGCAGTACCTCTTGAAACCCAACAACCTCTTCCTTCCAGGAGCTGGCAAGCCCAATGTCTTGCCTCAAATTAAATAAAAAACACATTACTCCCAGGATTGGACATGACAAAAAAAAATGAAGCAGAGAATGAAAGAAGCGTCAGGGGAAAACACAATTTGAACAGAACAGATTAGAAAGCAGTAAACACAATGAGCATCTGATGAGCGCAGCTCTGCAGTGTCACTCTTGCTTTACCAATAGGCACAGCATCTGCTTTCGTATAACTTTTGTATAAATTAGAGCTGTAATGCAGATGGCATTTCTTTCTCTATCCCCATATTGACCCACCCATTCTATACTAGACCAAATAGCAATGCTTTCTTAGGACTACTCCATGTTCCTTTCTTTTCCTGAGATCTGCCTCCCCAATTTCACATGTGGACAACCTGGCACAGAAGCACATTCTAGATGTTTTGTACAGACCCTGGAAAAGTTGTTCTTCTGGACTACAGTTCCCAGGCTACTGGCCATATTGGATGGGGAGTTCTGGGAGTCGTAGTCCCTAAATGTAACTTTATCCATTTCTCTGATCATTTGGAGTTCATAGTCCAAAACATCTGGAGAACTGTAGCCCAAAACATGAAGAGAACACTAGGTTGCTTAAACTTTAATTTAAAATCCTCCCCATCTCTGCACAAAGTTTTCATTCAAGAAACAACTTGCATGAAGTGAAGAAACCTTTGCATGTCCTGAGTGTCTCAAGCAGAAATGGTAGTACACTGAATTTCTCATAATAGGAAATGAGAAATAGGAAATGAAAGGGTAGACTTGGAAAGCCACACTTTAGGACTGCAAGTAAAATCGCCATGTTCAGCACACAATTTCCAAAGACTACTGCCAACAGTAGACCATAATGCTGCTAGCAGGACTGAAGTCACAGACTATAAACCAAGGCTCATCTTACATTCAGTTTTCTTTGCACTGTAACAGGTAGGTGTTTCAGTATAGGAATACTTTCTCGTAAAACAGCAACCAAAGTGGATTAATAATAATAAAATACAGATAAATACAAAATTGTAATTAAAACAGTTACTAACAAACACCTTAATTTAAAAAAAAAGGAATTGCTAAATTGAATTCTACCTGTCTCATACTGAACCAATCCACCATTTCTCATAGCTATCTTTTAAGTTTCAAAAACAAATCACTCACATAATGTAAACTTTCATTAGGATCTCTAAAGTGTTACAAAAGAGGTTATGCACCTTTAAAATGAGGTAAGCTGCAGTACATCAGTGACCTGGAACAAATCCCTCAAGGTAATTCAGCCCCAACTCTTCCTGGGTGCCTCCACTGAAGCTTCTAATGAGATCTGAGATGAATATTCATCTCAAGTCACTTGGCATGACGCTGGCTGGGAAGAATATAATTCAAAGAAGCATTTGTCCTAGAAAAGGTGGAGCTGGTGGATGGTGGGTGGAATGATAGGTACAACAGCACAATAAGCAGAGCATCAAAATAAAACAGAGGAGATGGAGGTTCAAGTCCCCAGCTGCTATGGGGCTCCCTGTGTAATCCTGAGATGCTCCTTCTTTCTCAGACCAGCCTATTTCATAGAGTTGGAGGAACAAAAAAATGGAGGAAATCAGTTATGTCCCCACAAAGTTCCCAAGGTTAAGGACAAAATACATTTTGGAAATGAAATGAAAATGCTTGTTGTTGTTGTTTTTAAAAAGTACTCAGCTACAATAAAGTGATATTCAAGCAAGACCTGTTCCTGAAAATGTCAGACCTGGTCATGGTGACAGATGTCTAGATTACATCCCATTTGAATCACCCATTCTACATGGTATCACCAGGTTTCTAGTTATAGTTTTGTTTTAACAATCTTATAAGCCACCCTGGATCCCATGTCAGGAGAAAAGTGTGAATATAAATAAATAAAATAAACATGAACTGAATTATTTTGATCCAACCATACTGCCTTAGATCAAAGTCCTATCTAGTCCAGTATTATGTTCCCATTGTAGCTGACAAGATTTCTATGGAAGAGAAGACCACAGTAAGACATCAGCATAATGCTATCCTTCTACTCATGTTTCTCACAACTGATATTCAGGGCCATAAAACTTCTGAAACATATTTAGCCACCATGACTAATAGCCATTGATAGACTTATCCTCTATTATTTTGCCTAATCTCCCTTTACATCCATCCAAATTAGCAGCCACTACTATACTCTAAGGCACTGAATTCCAGACTGTAACTACTGTATATGCTATATGAAATAGCACTTTTGTTTGTCTGTCTTGAATACCTCACCAGTTTTACTTCAGCTTTACTAGTTCTCCCCACATTTCCCACATTTATCTACTGTGAGGGAAGAAAGAAAACCACTATCACCCAAGTCAACAAAGCTCTAGAGCAGAGCTAGACAAGCTGGTACCTGCCATATATTTTTGACTACAAATCCCATAAACAAGTCAACATGGCCAATTATCAGGGATTATGGGAACAGCAGTCCAAAACATGTGGAGTGCTTCATGTTGTCTGTCCGTGCTCTAGAATCTAGGTTCACATTCTTTATAAGGAAGATGTTTTGCAAGAATGTTTCCAAGTAGTAAACACTATGGAGAGTTCTTCATACAGAGTCAGTTTGCATAATACATATTTTCTGATGAAACCAAGAGGCTGCTTGACTGGATGGTCAATATGGTACCGGAGGGAGGGGGGAATGATAATGCAACAGGCTCCGATTGGTCACTTTACTCCTTACCTGTCTAAAGTGCAGAAGTCTGGATCAAGAGATGGCCAAAGCATAAAGCAGAATGTACCCCTCAATTCTTAACCCATCATTTACTTTCCCCTTTGAAACATTCTTTTTCTTTAATAAAAGTTTTGTGTAGTTCCTGTCACCTGGAGTCTTTGTCAGTTATTACTGGAATACCTGGTGCAGGGATCCTGAATATGTTACCCCTCTAGTGAAGCTAAACCAAGTATTCCATAGAATACTGCTGTCAGTAGAGGTTCTACAAGCCTCATACATTAGGGTAACAGTCCTTCACTCCCACCCCAACAGCCTGATAGTTTGTTCCAGATATTGGAAACAGGGCATTTATATTGAGTGTGATGTATAAGGCATTTTCCTGGAAATAATATAAGAGACAGAATTTTTGTTTGTTCCACTGCCAGTTCTCCTGCCATGCTTGCCAAAGCTTTTCTCTTTGTGATGGGCAGAAGCTGCAAGTAATGCAAAATATGACTGATGTGGGAGGGAAGGAGGAAGTGAGAGGCACAAAGAGGAAACCCATAACAGTTTTCAGCTCCCTTTACTGTGAATATTATCAATTATCAACTGTTCCATTCTCACCACCAATCAGCTGTTTTATAAGTTGATCCTTAACTGCTCCTTAGCCTGCCTCTCACTATCTTTTGTCTTTGCGGCTTCTACTTTTGGTTTTTACCTCTCCTTGCTATGCATTAGCTATTTTATCTGGCTGGCAACTGTATATTGTCTGATATTTAATTGCTTTTCACCACACCATTTTTCCTGCCCTCCCTCGCATTTTCATATCTTTTCTGCCACCTTTTCTTGACAGCACATCAGCTGCAACTTGACCTCAAAGAGGGAGGTAAACTTCCTTGTCTTGTCTCAACTTGCCACATTAGAATTTTGCTGCTGCTGCTACTTAGGTGTAGCTTTTTGTTTGCCAGTCATATCACACAGCTGTTTATGCACTGACCTCCCTTCTGAGTGCTGCTTCTACTGTGCTGACAGTGGGGAGGGGATGATTGTGAGGGAGGGTACTGATTGTTTTTCAAGCGCTGTAGGAGTATCTTTTGTGGTTTCTTGATGCTAGGACGGTCATTTCTTTGTTACTAGGTTTGTTAACCATTATTTGGTGGCTAGAGAATTGGACAAGAATTCAGCCCCCCTTCTCTATTAATTGTGCTGTCTTGCTCTGATGTCACATCATGTCATACAGTCAATATTTGATATCCTGCTTCTTTCTTGTGTATTTATTTTAGCTGTTTATTTTTAACCTTATCCATTCCTTTGAGCATGTAGAATGGGTGAGAAATCAGGTTTTCAAAAATTGCACATAGCTCCTTCTGTCTTTCCCAAGCCTGATGGCAGAAGGGAGTAAAGAAATGGATAGGGTTTTGCATGTTCATTTCAACAATATTTTAAGTGTAGTAATGGAACATATATTGTACCACTAACTTAAAATTAGCGTAGATACAATAAAGTTTCCTTGATGTACACTTAGAAAAAGGTGTTTAGCTTTTCAGTATAAACATAACATAGTGGAATTTTCCCACTAATTTGCCTGTTTTTGATCTCAAGGTTTTTTTTTTTAAAAAAAATTCTAAACAACCATCCATCAGAACAATCTTGCAACATTACAGCAAGATTTTAATTACTCAGGCTTTATTCAGGAGTGCCATTTCTTAAGAAAGTTTTCCCAAACTGAAAGTTCACTAATAAATCCAGTAACTCACAATGGTCAGTTCTGAAAGCCACGTAGCCCATCATTTCCAACTCAAAGACTACAATCCATATTCTACTGTGTGAAAAAAAGTGAATTGACAACAGTATAAAGAACTAATTCACTATGGCCTAACTCTAATGTAGAACTATTAGGCATGTTTAAGCCTATTGATTTCAATGGGTATAAATATGCCTAACTCTGCCATAGATTTGGAACAACAACCTCAAACAAATTCTGACCTGCAAACATTGTCACAGGAGTGCATCAGTTGTTTACACCCAAGGTGTAGTGTAGAGATACAATGAATGTAAGGTTTCATTTTTCCCAGAACTGGGAAGGATTACATTTTTGGACTGAACCCCCCAGAATCCAGTATGGCTACTGGATTAAGAGATTGTGGGAGATGAAGTCTGAAAAGTATTATTTCCATCATCTGAATTTCCACATGTTTGGATTGGATCCATCAAGATTCTGCTTTGTACAGTTTTTGTGTTAGAGGTACTCAAGAAGTGAGCATATATACTTGGAGAAAAAACATATCCAGAGTATCTTAAATGGTTTTGGAACAGCCAATTAGCAAGATTAAATGTGTAAGAGCACAGAAATCTTTCACCCATTTTTTTAACTTTTAAAACAGTGTGTAACTTAAAAATCTGTGTGAAAACTAAAAATACTGCATTCCCACTTTAACTTAACCCAGGACATTGGGTAAAAGTGAAAGTGATGTTTAGTGCTGAGGAGTGATTTGAACCCAAGAGAACTTTACCCTAGCTTGATGTACTAAAACCTGCACCGCACTGGCTCTCCTACAGAGCTGGGTAGATAAAAGTACATTTTAATTTATTTAGCGCTGGCATACAAATATATACTTGTGCCTCTTTTTGAGGTTTCAGGGACATAGAATTTTGACTTTGAGCACAGTTCCTTAGATCACCGACTGCTGCTAACCATTCTTTGGCCTATATAACTACCAAAACCATTTCCCACAATCTTTTATAACAAACCTAAGCCTCTAGTTGACATGAAATGTATAATTTGTATGTTGAAAATAGTAACTATAAAAACAGATGTTTCTGCTGCAACATCCTCTAGAGAGCCCTCCCAAGATATAGAGACATTCCTCCTACAAGATATGTGAATATTCTTTACAAAGCCTCAAATATTGTTGAAGGTTATTAATAATTCTGAAAGCATCAATACTTTGTAGATTGCCACTTGTAATCCATTAGCTCCCAATCTCTGGATGGTTGAAATATGTTAAGGAGAAACTGCCAAACCCTTCTGACCAAGCCACACATATATTCACAAATTTACAATTCCCTGGGTCTAAAATAAAAACACTCTTCACCTCCTGTTAGAATTTATTTTCCCCTAAAATACCAAAACACAGGTTCCACAGCATAACAAAACGATTTTTGAACAATTAAGTTGTTCTGAACAATTAACTTGTAAGTGTTGAATCCCATTTTGGGAGTAAGGCAGGATATAAGTCCAATGAATAGATAAATGTCTAATTCGCTGTCTTGGATCTCCTACTGGCAGGAAGGTAGGGTTAATTAATTAACATCCAGATTTTTATTACTGTTTGGGCACCTTAGGCTATGTGTGCACCAGATTTCAGCTTACTGTTATAAAAGTATAGGAATTATGATACCTCTACCGATCGATGAGGCTCAAGCATCATAGTTATGGCCACTGCTTAACACCCCAATTATGAACACACTCAGATTATAATAGGACTTGTGTTAGGATCAATTTCAACTAAAGAGCAAAACATTCTCATTGGTCAGGGCTTGTGGTAGCTCTCTGCAATTTGTTGTTGCTACACATTGTAAGCATACAGTGTTAGCTTACACATTGTAAACTGCTTAGGGAGTTCTTGAGTGCACTGATAAGCAATATAGAAATGTACTTCCTTGCTATTGCTATATGCCTTCAAGTCACTTCCAACTTATGGCAACTCATCAACTGGATTTCCGTGCCAGAGCAGGAAACTGAACTCTAGTCTCCAGGGTTGTAGTCCAATGCTCAAATAACTGCACCACATTGGCTCTGCTTAAGTGCACTACTGGTAGTAAAAATAATCTAGATACAAAATTACTCTGAAACTCTGGAGAACAGGGTTTAATTCCCAGCTCAGCCATGAAACCCAATCGGTGATCTTAGACATGTCATATGCTCTCAGCCTCAGGGGAAGGCAATGGAAAACCTCCTCTGAACAAATCTTACAAAAAAACCTCCATTATAGATTTGTCTTAAGATCACTGTAAGTCAGAAATGACTTGAAGGCACATAACACACAGAGAAGACACACAAAACGAAAAGTCTATTTAACTTATTGAGAATGACTTCCAAGTAAGCATCACTACAACCTGCATATAAGAATATTCAAGAGCCAAGGGAGGATCTTTTATTAGCCTACATCGTCCAGAATTCCCTCTCCCAACATAACCTGTGACCACATTAGCAAGGGGATTCTGTGAGATGTGCGTCAAAAGCAACTTCTCCAAATTCTAGGATATTAATAATTAGGCCATGTAGCTGGGGATTCTGGGAATTGTGGTCAAAACATTAGTTTAGGTCTATCTTATAGTAAAACATTTATAAGAAGGAGCACAATAGTTAAAAGAATTTTCAAGCAAAGAAAAGGGAACAGACTGAGTGGAATTATTCTGAAAGTTTTGTTCCTAAGTCTCTGACCAGACAAAGGATGAAGAATCTCTCCAGCAAAATCGAGCAGTCATATCTAACAAGGTCACTGCTCAGTAGAATTTGATGTAAGCTAATGCAACTGACTTAAGTGAGAAAAGGCAATTCTTAATGAGAAGGTCATAAGGTGGTAGACATAACTCAGTTAGTTTTGCCAGTTCCTTTCTCTGAAATATAGCCTACAGCATCTGGTATTTGTTGGTGGTCTCCAGTCCAAGTACTAACCAGGGCTGACCCTGCTTAGCTTCCACAATCAGATGGGATCTGGGCCTTAAGAGTATTTAGGCCAGATATAATTTATATAGCAGTAATTTCATCTACACTGGAGAGCCAGTGTGGTGTAGTGATTTGAGTATTGGACTAGGACTGTGGAGATCAGGGTTCAAATCCTGGCTTGGCCATGTAAACCCCTGGGGTGACCTTGGGCAAGTAACACTCTCTCAGCCTCAGAGGATGGCAATGGGAAACCTCATCTGAAGAAACTTGCCAAGAAAACTCGCTGATAGGTTCACCATAGGGTCACTGTAAGTCAGAAACAACTTGAAGGCAAGCAACAATAAAATTTCATCTAAAATATGAACTGTGGATTGCTAGAAAATTAAAATTTGCTACCTCTCTCAATTATGATGGGTATTAATAAAAGAAGTGGCTTTAACATATTCAGTGCTATAGCCAAAAGATAAGGAAACCCCTCTCCATACCAACCATCTGCCAAACATGTACCTGCCATCCCCCTCTGTCCCCCCAAAGCCACTGTATGCTTCAGGAGCATGGAATATGAGGATGGCATTAGACATCTGAACAGGATGCGCACACCCCAGATAGATTTTGTAAAAACGTATGCCTGGAACTAACCTGAAGTTGCTCTCCATAACACACAAACAACGAAGCAAAGAAGAAACAATTCTTACAATTCTTACATGATAAAAATTCAGCACATATTCAGTTTCTTTAGTGTTACAGTCCTTGTTTTTGTAGTCTGTTTTCTTTTTCAGTCATTAGACTTCTCCAGTCGGTGAATTTAAAATGGGTAACTTTACAAAGCAAGATATTAATAAACTTGTATTGGGTGAACATGGGCATGCACTCTTGCTTAGAAATGTAATGAATGGGAAATTTAGAGTGTGGTCCACCAACCCCAGCATTCCTTGCAAGAATCTCAGGAACTTGCCATCACTATGCAGTCCATCAGTTATCTTCCACTGTATTAAGATCTCCTTTTGCCCAGCCCCATTTCATGCAGTTGTCTACAGAGCTGCCACATTTCCCCCTCTCTCTTACACACACACAGAGAGAGAGAGAGAGAGAGAGAGAGAGAGAGAGAGAGAGAGATTTAACAGAATCAAAGACCAGAGACCTGACCACTCCCCAGAACTTAGGGACTATTCTAGAAAACTCTATGTTTATAGTGAAATGAAGATAAAAGCAAGAAAGAGGAAGAAACATCTTAACCATTGAGACAATCAAGATTTTGTCTAAATCAGCTATTTTCAGTTTTAGGTTATTCATAAAGCACTATTAAACTTCTGACATATACAAATGTCAACCCTAATGTTTGTGCACACAGATTTAAATAATTCTTCTCCCATGTGGCCCAACCTAAGAAACAAATTGATATGTACTGTAAGTAAAAACAGGCCTTAGAAAATGGAACTGGATCCTCAGTGCTACACAGACCACTTTAACAAGAGAAATTCAATATAAGTCACTATCTATTTGGGGCAAGGAGAGAACAGCTCAGTTCCATATGTCATTCATGCTAAATCCAGAAAAAAAATTCTGTAACACTCTATCCTTTTGGATTATTAACATGAATTACCCTACCATACTTCTGAGTCTTTTGATCAATTATAGCAACAAGCAATTCATTGAACTGTCATGGTCTCTTTTTATTTCTTTTGACATATTTGTAGCCTGCACTGTATCCAACAAACCCAAGATAGATCCATGTAAGTGATCTCATTTTGCCTTCACAATATACAGCAAGAATGAAAGGCAGTGATTTACCAAAGACCTATTCAGAACACTTTACAGGTAAGTAGGAATTTGGACTGGAGAGGTCCAAGTCTAGTCCAAGTCTATTTCTCTGCCAAGTTCAGATGCTCACTTTTCTAAGCCAAGATATGCCCAAACCTTGCATCTATGCACTCCATCCATTCCCTCCCCTTTCCCTCTTCTCTCATTACTATGCCCTCAATGAAGATCCTAGGCAAATTATAAATCGAATTCATGGTTTGGCATGATGATTAGTAGTAGCACAAGACAAGTTCTGAAGCTATGGTTTGAAGTTGGTTTCAAATCCTGGTTTGTTCCTATCCAGGTAATAGCTTCTACATTTGGATTTGTACCAAGATGTGAAAGGAAAGGGGCAGCAAAACAATGAATTATGAATCGAGCTGGGAATGGAAAACTAGTGTAGATCAGCAGAACACAAAGCCAGAAGAGACTGCTTTGAAGGTTCCAGGCAAAGTCTGTGTAAGTCATAGAAGTACAAGAGTGCCTGTCTTGGGTCAGAATAAACTTACAATGTCTGCCCCTGATTTTGCTTGACCGTACATGCAACACATTACAAAATACTATAAAAATAATCACATTGCCATATCACCAACCTATGCCTATCTAAAACATATGACAAGTAACTATAATTACTAACAGAAAACAAACTGTTCATATCCTAAGATATTCCCTATAGTAAGTAAAGGGAAAACATAAAAAGCTGTTTTGATTCTGGTATGTTAATTCTAACAAAAAATGGCAAACTATTAAATATGGAATTCTAATAATGTGGTAGACTCTGTGTTCTTGCCAAAGATCCTTAAATATCTCAAAAATATTAGCATTTCATACACATTTTTCAAATAATCAAAGCATTTCACACCCAGTATATCCTAGGAATCTACACAGTCCAATAAAATGGGTTCATTATTATTTTCATAACTTGCCTAAAACTCTTGCTAAATATCAGTCCCATGGCTGATTACACAATACAGAAAAAGGAGAAATGTGATTCACAGTAAATGCAAGCTTCATACTTCATACTTCACTTCATACTTCACAAATGAATGTAGTACACAAAATGCTTGCCATTTATATGCTTCTGAATTTTATGATGCAATTTTTAAAAAATACATTAAAATGCTAAGGAATGATGTCCAGAAAAATGCATGTCATTAAATATAGTATATAAATGCATTTTTAAGATAAACTACTTACAAACAATATCTACTGTATTGGAGTATATCATATATACAAATATGTATTTGTGTAAATAATATATATTTTCGCAGAATTTTGTCTTTAAAAAAATACAAACTGATCCCAAAAAAGATGAAACATGTGTAAGAGTAGAAACTGAGATAAACCACAGCTGACACATTCATCCATCCCTAAACTGAAGTGATATTTCATTTGGGTACATTTCCAGTTCACAGTCTCAGGAAGATACTACAATCTATATTTTAATTAACTTTTTATGGTTAATAAGGACATTTGACTAAATCAGATGAAAATTCTTGAGTTTGTTGTCAGTTCTAACATATGTGTACTGACATATGCATATGTTTCACTAAGAAAATAAAAAAACCCACATCTGCTTACTGCACCCCTTCAGTCTTTCTCTATGCTTTCTCTGCTGCTGACCCTTCCAAGCTAACCCTTCTTTTAAAACTACTGCTTGTTTTTCAGCAACTGAAACTCCTATTGGAGAAATGTTGCCCTGCATTCTGGAAGCCCTGAGAATTTCAGAAACTTACTCCACTTCCAGACTGCACAATGCTAACAAATTCAAAAACTGACCAAGGTTTCTGATTGTCATGTACCCTTTTGATGTTATTCTTACACTTAAAGAACAGGAAAAGTGTGAGACTCAGGAATCAAAGCAAGCAACAGCAGTTCAGAAGCACCATGTGTTATTATTACTTCTGTTTCAGTATATGCCTTTATGCATGTTCCTTCACTTTCAAAGTCAATTTAGTCCACTTACAGTAGCAAACTGACTTGAATTATACACCAAGTAACACACTGGGTAATAGTACATCTGTACCAGCTACATTTAGCATCATGTTTGAATATACCATAAACTAGTGATGTAAAGCATACTTGTTAAAGTTCACAACACTGACCCAAAAAAAGTGTTTTGATGCTTGAGAAACTTGGTTAAGAAAAAGGGACAGCCACAACAAGAAAAGAAAAAAGGTTTGTGTGGAAAATCTTAATTTTGTACAAAAGAAATTACAAATCTGTGCACAAAAATGTCATCTTTGCACATAAAACACATGCAGGAAAACTACACACGATTTTTTTTCTACACAGGAATGCATGTGTTTATGCAAACTGTGCAACTTTTACATAAATTGCCTATAAGATAGCATTTGAAGAATCACCTGGATTACTGCATAGAGAAACAGTGTTTAGTTTTCTGCAAAACACTTGTTTTGTACAGGAAAACCGAATGTACTCTTCCACAAGTGAGTTTTCCCTAAGTCCCAAAGTGCAAACAGCACTCAAAAACTGCTCAGAAACATTGAGTCAATCTAATCGCACTGAGTGGGAAGAAAATTGCTGAAATTACTCTTTTTTGCATGCAGAAACAAAATAAACAAACATTTGCATCCCTACCACAAGCAGATGGATGGATTCTCTCTTCATCCTGTGTCTTTTCACTGATTAGATTTCCAGGTTTCACAGCACAGATATTAAAACCTTTATTGACTTCCTAGTTGTCCCTTGTGTTGTTCTGGTGAAAATATCACAGGTTGTTCTCATTTTAACTTCTACGATTATAAGAGAAATTCACTCCTTCTTTTATTTTTCAAAACCCTGACATCACATAGAATCTATCTAACAAGTAACCAAGAGGCACAATATGTGCTTTTCTTTACAGCAGGAATGGGAAAAGTGTGGTCCCCAAAGCCTTTTTTGCAAGCTGCGAGGATGCCCCCCCCCCCCCCCCCAAAAAAAACCAGAATGCAATGTGATTTCTCCACATACACACAAAAGTAGTCCAAAATAGTGCAAAAAACCCCTATCAAATCATTCTTATTTCACCGGGACCCACCCACATAAACAAGGCAAAAATGAAACCAGAGCTTATGTCACATCACTTCCTGTTCAGTATAAATGTCCCCATGCAGACACCCCTACCCTGTCCCCTACCCAGTTGCTCACCACTTCTTTATAGAGAAGAGAGGTGGTTGTTAATTTCACATTCTGAGCTGCCCACATATCCCAGATAGACATGTCTGCATTTGGACATAACACTAACCCATGATTTCACATACAAGAATGAACCCATCTTTGCTCTGGCTTCATGCATTATTCCCTTTCCTTCCATGGCAGAGCCATGAAGTCAACACCTTCAATTTTCCTTTAAGATTAACTTCATTTTGGGTTAGAATTCAAAGATATAGCTGTGTTAGTCTGTAGAATCAGTATGTAGAGAGATCTCGTAGCACCTTTGAGACTAACTGAAATAAAGAAATTGGAAGCATGAGCTTTCGTAGACTTCAGTCTACTACCTGAGATGCATTTGGTGAAGTGGAAGCCAGGTACAGACATATATATGCCATTGGTAGGTAAGGAAGTCAATACAAATTACAAGTCCTTTGTCTATGGAAATGTATTTCCATAGACAAAGGACTTGTAAATTGTGTTGACATCCGCACATACCAATGGCATATATATGTCTGTACCTGGCTTCCACTCCACCAAATGCATCT
Organism: Sceloporus undulatus; assembly: GCF_019175285.1. NCBI lineage: Eukaryota > Metazoa > Chordata > Lepidosauria > Squamata > Phrynosomatidae > Sceloporus > Sceloporus undulatus. Next base: position 46,085,469 of record NC_056525.1, on the reverse strand, counting down.
CAGGTAGTAGACTGAAGTCTACGAAAGCTCATGCTTCCAATTTCTTTATTTCAGTTAGTCTCAAAGGTGCTACGAGATCTTTCTACCTACTCATTCATTTTGGGGTGTCGTTCAAACTATAAATTGTAGTTAATATTTATTCTGGTTAATGAAAAGATTCATTCAGCTTCATATACTAAAGTTTGAACTGGATTTCTACTTACCATGGCCAGTATTAACAACAATTAGGCCAGGTTTAGAAAACATGCAGGAGGCGAGGTTCATTCTCTGCTTAAGCATTATATTGGCATGCTTAGAGCCCAATGTGATATGACATATAACTACTTGAATGCATACTGAGCGCTGTGTATTGTTTGTGAGCTACTTATACTACTGAGAAGAGGAAAATAAATAATAAAAAAATCTGTATCTTCGTTTCCCTAGTAACATGTGACCTCTTGGCATTTAACTAAATTCTGCAAACCTGTAAGGATCACTTCCTCAGCTCCATCCTGGAATAAAGGGTTTTAATAAAGAAAGATTCTGCTGAGGATTTTATAAAATGGAATATGACATCTCAAATCAAATAGAAATTGAGGTTATCTTGTCAAAAACTGTAAAAGAAATCTAGCTGATACTGTGTTCTTAGATTTCAAAACAGCCTTTGATGAGGCCCTTTACAACAATCTCCAAAAGAGCCACAAGATGATATGCAATGTCCTTTTTAAGACCAACTGGTTAAATACAGGAATTAGGCAGAAGGAATTTGTGAACTGCTATCTCAATGGAAATATATGTGCAATGAGGTGCCTCTAAGTATCTGTGCTGAAACCTGCTCTTGTTAACGTATTCATTAGCAACCTGAAAAAAGGTGTGAAAAGATTTGCAGATGACACCGGATAATTAAAGTAGTTGAATTATAACCATGCTGTGAAGAGCCTCAGAAGGCTCTCATAGCTCTACATGGATAAACAACAAAATGCCAAATGAATGTCAGTGAGGGCAGATGCCAAATAGAATACTTTGAGGATTTATAACCCCAAAAAACATTGAGCACAGAATTAGGTGTTGTTACTTGCTGGAGATATCATGAACCCACAAGGTTTCTATATGTGCGTACTAAATGTTACAGTCACTAAAACAATGTGTTATTATTTTTATTTTTTTATAAAAACAGTCTGTAATGCACATCTTGAGGAGTGTAGCTACCTCATGCTAAAAGAACAACCAAGCAAAGCTGGAAAAATAGAAAAGGGGAGCAATAAAAATGCCTGGGAATATATTGCCTTTTATGATAAAGAGGTTAGAATGTCAGCTCAGAAAAGTCATCTAAAGGACGAAAGTAGTACAACAGGACTGTTCAATGTGGTGGTCCCTGGACCCACTCCTGTCCAAGATCCATTGGTTGTGGGTCTGTGGAGAGATTCCAAGCAAGAAAGAAACATCTGTAGCCAACATGCACAAATATGGTACCAGTCCCTGGCATATTAGATAATTGCCAGTCTCCCATATCAGATATTTTGAGAAAGAGTCATTGGCCTGTTACAGACTGCCAAAATAAAGCTGCTTCGAGTCTCTTTGGAGATATGCTATTTAAGTGATGCATGGGTCCTAAGAGTCCGGAGGTTGCACCAAAGCCACACTCCATTCCTAAGCACTGGAGTGCAGCTTTGGTGCAGCTTCCGGATTCTTAGGACCCATGCATCATTTAAATAGCATATCTCCAAAGAGACCCAAAGCAGCTTTATTTTGGCAGTCTGTAACAGGCCATAGTTTTCTCATAGTTCATGCTTTACTCTCTGACTGTAGTTAGAAATGACCAAAAATATAATTTAATCAAAGAATGAGTTAATCTGATGGATGACAATGGGCAATTAAAAGTTAGGCTGTTCCCACTATAAAATTTACAAGCCTACAAGTGGGAGGCAAATGGGAAAAACTCAGTAACATCTTGGCACCTGCCTAGATCTGCTAGTGTCATGAAAGCAGTTATAAACAAACCGAAGCATTCAAATTTTGTAGCTGATAAGGTAGGATGCTGGATTAGATCCATGTACTGTACAACTGATTTGATAGAATATAGTCTGTATACTCTTTTGACTGTCATATAACCTTCCTTCCCTTCATATAGATGCATGATAAGGCTTGGTAATATACATGTGCTTAAAATGCTGGAGGAGAGGAAAAAAGAAAAATCTGGTGTTCCAGGCTACCTCCCAATTCTGCATTTTACAAGATTATTGAAAATTAAGACCACATTCTTCTATATAATAATAATAATAATAATAATAATAATAATAATACAGTTTATTTATAGACCGCTTTTCCAAAATAGATCAAAGTGGTGTACAACAGAACAAAACAAATCAATTCAAAATAAAACATAACATATTACAATCATAATCAAATGATAAAACTACTAAAATTACAATTAAAAACTATTAAAACCATACTACTATTAAAACCCAATACAAACTAGCTGGATGAAACAATGTGCATACCGAGGAAAAACAATATCAGGATACATGGGGGAAAGCTTGTTGGGGAAAAAAAGTCTTTGAGTTTTTTTCTTAAAAGGTCTAGGGAGGTGACGGAACGGAGCTCGTCGGGGAGGGTGTTCCAAATCTGCGGGGCTGAGATGGAGAATGCCCTTTGTGAGGTCGATGTATATCTCGTCTTCGAGACCCTCAACAAATGCATCCCGACCGACCTGAGAGTGCGGGGTGGATTGTACGGGGAGAGGCGGCCCTCCAAGTACCCTGGGCCCAAGCCATTTAGGGCTTCATAGGTAATAACCAACACCTTGTATTGTGCTCGGAAGCGAATGGGCAGCCAGTGTAGATCTTGCAGAGTAGGTGTTATATGGTTAGCCCTGGAACATCCAGTGACCAGCCTTGCTGCCATATTCTGTACTAATTGAAGCTTCCGGGTTTGGTACAAGGGTTGCCCCATGTAGAGCGCATTACAGAAATCCAATCGAGAGGTTACCAGAGCATGTACCACCGTTTCAAGGTCCCTCTGGCCTAGGTAGGGTCGCAGCTGGCGTATCAGCTGAAGCTGATAACAGGCGCTTCTGACCGTCGCATCCACCTGAGAAGTCAGGTGGAGCGACGAGTCCAAAAGCACCCCCAGACTGCGAACTGAGTCCTTCAGGGGGAGTGTGACCCCATTCAGGAAAGGTGGACAAATTTCCTTTCCCGGGCCAGGGGAACCTATCACAAGTACTTCCGTTTTCTCTGGATTCAGACTGAGTCTGTTTTCCCTCATCCAGCCCATTACCGACTCCAAACAGGCATTTAGAGGAGAGATGCCATCCCTAGTCACTGCATCAGTCAGAGACACAGAGAAGCATATTTGGGTGTCATCCTTGTACTGATAACACTGCACCCCATTTCTCCAGATGATCTCTCCCAGCGGTTTCATGTAAATGTTAAATAGCATGGGGGACAGAATAGCTCTTTGAGGGACACCAGATGTAAGCGCCCTCTTATCGGAGCAAACGTCCCCCAGCTGCACCATCTGGAATCTACCCGAGAAGTAGGAACGGAACCACTGGAGCGCAGTGCCCCCGATACCTAACTCCCTCAGGCATTCCAGAAGGATACCATGGTCGATGGTATCGAAAGCCGCTGAGATGTCCAAAAGCACTAACAGGGACACGCTTCCCCTGTCCATGCCCAGACAGAGATCATCAACTAAGGCGACCATGGCAGTCTCAACTCCAAAGCCCACCCAGAAGCCGGTTTGAAATGGGTCTAGAAAATCTGTTTTATCCAAGATCCCTTGAAGCTGGAAAGCAACTGCTCTCTCGATCACCTTCCCCAAAAAAGGCAGCAGCGAAACTGGCCAATAATTATTCCGAATTAGGGGGTCTAGGGAGGGCTTTTTTAGCAGTGGTTTTACTACTGCAGATTTTAGGCTAGATGGAAAGTGTCCTTCCCCAAAAGATGAATTAATTATACGCCTCCCCCGCTGAGCCACCAGCCATGAGGGGCAGGGATCGAGGGAGCATGTTGTCTTCCTAACACTTCGAAGAATCTTGTCCACTTCCTCGGTACTCACAGACTCAAAATGATCCAGTTTAATGCTCCATGCTATATGCTCTAGCATGGCAAGAGGGGGCTGGTATCTACTAATAGGAATGGTCAGAAATTGAGTTTCTTGCTTTGCTTGCCTTACCTTCTAGTTTAAGCTATGTTAGGCATACCCTTCACCTTTTCAATTTATTTCTTCCTTAGATATGGAGAGGAGGGGGGTACACTGACAGCAAATCAATTCTCAGCCAAGACTGCAGCGCTCTCTCCTTTCTGGATGGAGTGCTGGAGAAATGGAAATCCAATCATTTTACTTAAAAACACAAACCAGCTCCTGAGCCTCCTACTTCATCCACTGACCATCATCCAGGTACACAGCTAATCCTCTTACTCCTGCATCACAACATTATGTGCTTTTTGTATATTCATTTGTATTTTCAAACCATAGAACCTCTTCTTTGGAATAACCAAGAAAATGAGGGAGGATTCACCCACAAGAAAGTTTCACTGTATGAATCAACAGTATTACAGTTCTTAAATGACGGACTTCCCTGTTGTTCTTTCCCATTAACTTGGTAAAACCACCCTCTGCTAACATGTACCTCTTTTTTTGCTAAACCAGTATGGTGTGTCACACATTCCCCCAATTCTGACAGTGTCTAGCTAACACAATGAGTTATGCTTGCTCTGCATTTCCTCTAAAGTTTCAACTGATTCCACTGACCTTGGATACTAAAAACTGATTTGTATGAAATGTTTTCCCTGCACAAAGATAATACATTGTTATATTTCAAAATAAGCCATGTCTTTAGTTTGCCATAATAACATTCACACCATTAAAATGCGATGATGATGATGATGATGATGATGATGATGATGATGATGATAGTTATCTTTATTTATATCCTGCCTTTTCTCCAAACCAGAACACAAGGCATACAAGAGTGGGATCCTACATATTTTCTTTAAAGTGGGGTGGGGCATGGTATAGGAATAGGAAACTACCATTGTTGTTGTTGTTGTTGTTGTTGTTGTTGTATAGCTTCAAGTCATTTTCAACTTACAGCAACCCTAAGATGGACCAAACCTTAGCATGATTTGTTCAGTGGAGGTTTGCCATTGCCTTCCCCCTGAGTCTGAAAGTATGTGACCTACCCAAGGTCACCCACTGGGTTTGATGGCCGCGCTGGGAATCTAACCCTGGCCTCCAGAATCATAGTCCAACACTCAAACCACTACACCTCACTCTGTTTTGTCTGCATTAAAGCAGCAGCTCTCTGGGATTTCAGACTTATCTTTTCCCAGGTCCTTGGAGATTTAAAGAACTGAAACTCTGCAGGAAAACTTATGTGGAATAGTACCCTAATAGGAGACACTATATGTCACTTTTCTTGTATCCTCAGTATTCACCTAATCGCTGTAGCAGTGTTTGTGTCTCCACTGCGCTGTAGCAGTGTTTGTGTCTCTACTGCACCCTCCCCATAGTCTAAACCCATATACCACATCTCACAGATTTCTCACACCTACGGCTTCTCTATTCCTTCCAGTCCTATTCAACAGTTGCTCCTTATTCCAAGCCATAGTTGCACATATGCCTCCTCTTTCCTCAGTTTCAGCTCTGGTCTACCATTCCTCCAATGTAATGCCATTGAATCCCCAATCTTTTCCTAGCTCAGTCAGTAGCAACAGTTGCCAGTCAACCCAAAGGGTGTGGTACGTTGTTTTTTTTAAGAAAATGACTCAAGAATGCAGACAAATGAAATGGCTCCTTAAGTTTTCAGGGGTCCCACACTACTGTGGTACCCATCCTCCCAGGCTTTCTGCATCAAAATGCAGAGGCTTATGTGTCAATTCTATCTTCTGTGTACACCGCTGTGTAATCTATGAAGGGAGGGGAGAGCAGGGAGTTTTGTATTCTGTAGTGATGGATCCTTACAAGCTATTGTACAAAATCCAAACCATTGGAGTTATAAAAGGTTCTCTTATTTACTCGACTTATCCTCGCCCTATGGTATTCGTAAAGCAGCTGCTCCTGGGTGGATGTCTCAACCAGAAAGATTCCAGGTGGGGAAGAGTAACAGCGGCACTGAAGCACTAGCAACTGCTGTTCCTATGCAGATCTCCCTAGTAACCAAACAGAGTCAATTCCTCTCTCTCTTTCTCTTTTAGCTCAAGGAGGCATCACCATGTCCTTCTCTCTCTACTGCTCTATACCCCCACTATCATGGTGCAGGCTTTTCATTTCAGCTGCAGCTGGCACAGATCTGTGTCAGCAAGCAACCACTCCCCTCTTTCACCACCAGCAACCAGAGGCTTACTCCATGCCCAGCACATTTCCTCTATCCCTGTGTGCACACCCCCTTATGTGGGGGGAAAATGCACACACAGTCTACGTTTCAGCTCTCTGCAGCATTTCATCATAGCTTATACCCAGTCTGATTTGTGGATGAGGGCACATGTTGCAGTTGTAATTCCTGCCTGTCTCTCACACACATACACACCTACCGCTGCATATTCATAAAGTGCTGCAGGAAAATCAAAAGGACACAGAACGATAAAAAAGCAATTGCCTCCACAATCCTTCCTAATGGAATAGATGTGCTAGCATTCATTTTAGCACCAATTCTCGCATGCACTGAAATCCCTCCATTTATTTATTTATTTATTTTATATGCTGCCTTCCTCCCAGAGTAAGGACCATGGTGGCTCACAGAAGAAAACATACACCCAGTTCCAGCAAAGGCTTGGTATGATTTTGTTCTATTTTTACTGGTCTCTTTTGCTAATTCAATAAGGGGAAAGAGGGGGAATGATTTCTCTGCCCCTTCTCTTCCTTGACTCCTGGAGAGCAAAAGGAATGAGGACCATTCCCTAAGACACTTCTACAGTGAACTCTTTGTATCCACTGGGGGCTTGGTTCCAGGATCCCAGAGATACCAAAATCCATTGATGCCCATTTCCCATTATATACAATTGCAGAGTAAAATGGTGTCCCTTATACAAAATGGCAAAATCAACGTATTTTCTGAAATATATATATATTTGAAACCACAAATGGTTGAATCCATGGGTAAAGAATCCATGGATAGGGAGGGGCAACTATTTGATCTTTTTCTGTATAAACTAGGTTATCCTGATCCATTTTTATCATGTAGGCCAGGTTATAGTCACCTTGAAGGTGACTTCTGTTGCCAAGAGAAGGCAGATACTAGCAACAATGTTTCAGAGACAAAATAGGAACGAAATAGGAAGGTGATCAGAAGCCTCCCAGAGTGCTGGAAAACCATCAGATTGTAATGGTATAACCAAGCCCTTCCTTTGGAGTGGAACCTTTTCCTCACACTTCACACAAACACCCCTCCACACACAGCACTAAACAAGGCAAGCAGATCCTAAGCAGAATCTCTTTGCAATAGGATCTGCTTGCAAAGGATGCAACAGAGGACAGGGGTCAGGCAGTATCCAGTCTGGGGGTCCTGGCATCCCCACAGCAGGAGGCTGTGATCCTCCACATAAGATGGGGCAGCCAGATTCCAGCCCTGAAGGTCCTTGCCTGGATGCAGGAGGATGTGATCTTCCTCAGAGGATGGGGGTCAGCCAGGAATCAACCCTGGAGGGTCCTGAATGGAAGCAGGGGGCTGTGATCCTGTACAGAGGACCAGGTCAGCTGAGATCCAGCCTCAGGGGAGGTTGTTCCTGCATGGATGCACAGATGCTCTGTGATCCTCCACAGAGGACTGCATTAACTGGGATCCAACCGTGGAGTGGATCTGGTCATGGATGTAGGGGGTTATGATCCTCCACAGAGAAGCAGGTCAGCCAGCATCTGGCCCTGGGAGTCCTTGCATGAATGCAGGGGGCTGTGATTCCCCACAGAGGACAGGATCAGCTGGGATCCAGCTTTTGCATAGATGCAGGGAGCTGTGCTCCTTCACAGAGGACAAGGTAGGCAAGGGACCCAGCTTCAACAACCCTTGCATGGATAAGGAGGGCTGCGATCCTCCACCGAGGACGGGCTGGCTAGGGTTTGGCCCTGGGAGTCCTTGCATGGATGTCGTGGGAATGCTGAGGGTGTGATCCTTCAAAGCGGACGGGATCTGGCCCTGGAAACCCTTGCATGGACTCAGGGGGCTGTGATTCCCCACAGAGGGCAGGGTCAGCCAGGATCTGGTCCTGGGAGTCCTTGCATGGATGCAGGGGCCAGAGAGAAAGGACTTCAGCATCCTCGGCTCCTTTGCCCTCCTCGCCTTCCCCCAGAGACTCACCCAGCATCTGGCTGAAGAGCAGCTGCTCCAGGTCTCCCAGGACGGTGACCACCAGCTCGGGGTCCACCTTGAGGAAGGCTTTCTCTTCGGAGGGCGCCCCTTTGCCGGCCGTCTGGGGGCTGCTTTGGGGCTGCTGGGGCTGCTGGCTGCCCTGCTGCTGCTGGCTGCCCTTGAGGCCGGGGGCCGAGGGCTTGCCTTTGCCGGCCAGGAGGATCTCGTCGTCGGACTTGGGCTGCTCGCCGGAGGAGGGCTCGGGGCCGGCTTTGCTGAGGGGCTTGACCTCGGCGTAAGGGCCGCGGGGGATGCGGCTGGGCTTGCCCAGGTTGGAGGGCAGCGGGGCCAGGGGGGCCTTGGGGCCCGGGGGGGCCAGCTTGGCCTGGAAGAGGGAGTGCTCCGAGCGGGAGAGGCTCCGGGAGAGGAGCGAGGGGGCCGGGCCGCCCTTGCCGCCCTTGAGGCCCCCTCCTCCTCCTCCTCCGCCGCCGCCCCCCTTGGCGGACCGGGCCATGTCGTCGCTCCATTTGGGCTCGTAGAGCTGCATCTTCTTCTCGCTGTCGGTCAGGAAGGAGAGGTTGGTCAGGGACTTCTGCTTGCGGAGGTTGGAGGTCAGGCCCCCCGGCAGCCGGCCTTCCACGCTCCCGGACTTGAAGACCTTCAGCTCGGCCGCTTTCGGGGCTCCCCCTCCGACGCCGACTCCGCCGCTGCCGGGGCTTTTGCCGGGCAAGCGCTTCTGCATCATGGCTGGCTTGCTCCCCTCCGACGACGAGGACGCCTTCTTGAAGCCTTTCAGCAGCAGCAGCTCCGCTTCCAGCAGCCCGTCCTCCGCCGCCTCCTGGGCGCTCAGGTCCTGCTGGCTCCTGGCCGCCGGGTGCCGATGATGGAGGGCGCCGGGGCTGGGGCTGGGGCTGCCTCCTCCTTCTTCGCCTCCGCCTCCGCCTCCGCCGCCAAGCATCTTCCTCCCGCCGGCCTGGAGGGAAGCATTGAAAAGCCCAGCCCCTGAAAGCACCGAGGGAGAAGGAGAAAAGGAGGAGGAGGAGAGATGGAGGGAGGGAGGGAATGGGTGGGGAAGAGGCAAGGAGGAGAGGATAAAGGAAGGAAAGAGAAAAGGAAGAAGAGAGGAAGGAAAAGGGAGAAAGAAGGGAGGGATAAAAAGGAAACAAGGAAGGGAAAGGAGGGAGGGAGAAAAAAGGAAAGAAAGAAAGAAAAGGAAGGAGGGAGGGAGGGATAAAAGAAGGAGGGATAAAGGAAGGAAGGAGAAAGAAGGGATGAATGAAGGGAGAAAAGGAGGAGGGAGGGAAGGGAAGAGAGGCTATCAAAGCAGCCGGTGGGAGCCCCTTCCCCGCCCGAGGCGCCCACCGAGCTCTGCCTCCGCAGCGAGGCCGAGGAGACTATCATAAAGGGAAGGGGGACCCCAAAGCAGCGCTGACTGAGGGGAACAACTCCCTCCCTCCCTCCCGGCCGCCCTGCCCTGCCTTCCCGCCCCTCCGCCAGCGAGATGCTCCCTTGGCAGCAGAGGGAGGGGAGGGAGGGGAGGGGGGTGGCTGGCGCGAGACAGAGGCACGAGCCCCCCCACCTTGGCCAGGCTCTCTCTGGCTGGGAGGGTCCCTTGGGCGAGAGGGAGAGGAGGGGGAAGGGACCCAGGCACTGAGAGGGCAGGGGGCTTCACCTTCTGCCCAGGAGGAATGCCAAAAGGTCCTCCATTCAGAGCAGTGGTCCCCAAATATCTTTGGGGAGATATTGGACTTCAGCTCCCAGAAGCCTCAGCCATGTTGGCCAGAACTGTGGGGATTCTGGGATATGAAGTCCAAAATCTCTTTAAAGGGCACAGTTTATGTGCCCATAGGGAATCATTGGGGAATACTTGCCCATAGGGAAAGTATACTTGCCCATAGAGAAGGACTAGGGAATACTTGCCCATAGAGAACTGTGCTCTTGAAAATACACAGTTTGGGGACCACTGATTTAGAGCATCACTAACAAGCATGGATCTAATATTTCTAGGAGTGTTCAGAGCTTTTCTTTGGTGTCCTGCATTTTTTTTTCTGGCAGTGTCTGGGCCCCACAACAAACTCCAACTCCCAGAATCCCATAGCCTTGAACCAAGGGCAGTTAAAACCATGCCAAACCGGGTTATTTCTCCAGTGTGGATGCAGCCTGAGGCCTGTTCCAGACTGCCAAAATAAAGCTGCTTCGAGTCTCTTTGGAGGTATGCTATTTAAATGATGCCTGGGTCCTAAGAGTCCGGAGGTCACGCCAAAGCCACACTCCATTCCTAAGCACTGGAGCGCAGCTTTGGTGCAGCTTCCGGATTCTTAGGATGCATGCATCATTTAAACAGCATACCTCCAAAGAGAACCGAAGCAGCATTATTTTGGCAGTCCGGAACAGGCCTGAGTTTTCCTTTTGGTCCTTCTTCATGCTTAAGAGACATCCTGATCAGGATGACCAGATCTCATCCTTTTCCAGTGCTGCATCCATGCTGCAGTTTGACACAACTTTGACAGCCACAACTCAGTGCTATGAAATTCTTGGGGGGGGGCTGTGATCCTCCAAATCTGGCATGGTATTCCCAGAATTCAATAGCACTGAGGTATGACATTTAAAGTGGTGTCATTCCCAATTATTTCTGAAGTGTAGATGCAGCCCAGGACATGTCCTACACACCTTCTGGACATGCCTTATATCCAGAAGGAATTTCAAATGTCCACCATTTTGAGCATCACTGAGCCATGGCAATTAAAGTGGTGTCAAAGTGGATTGTTTCTGCAGTATGAACGCAGCCCAGGACATGTTCTACATTTCAGCCTCCTGTCTGGGTGGAATTCCAAAATGTCTTCCATTTTGAGCAGCACTGAGATGCATGAATTTAAATTTATGGGAGTGTTTTGAGCTTTGATTAGGTCTTGTCCTCCATTTTTTTTTTAAATGGCCCACATTTTACGGTGCCTTGTCCTCCTTTGTGATCATAACATTTGGTCACCCTGATCCAGATTCAAAAAACATATCCCAGGGTTGCCATGTTGGCCATATAGCAAAGTACAGGATCATCCAAAATCCACAAAACAGTGATCCCTTTATGGGGCCAACCAAAATGCACATTATACATGTTGTAAGCTTTCAAAGCTCCAACTGGCTTCTTCATCAGGCAGCTGAACTGAGGATAACAACCAAAACATCTTGACCAAATTCAGGGCTACAACTAACACTGTCATTTTCTGTCTGTCTGTCTGTCTGTCTGTCTTTCTCTTGTTTAACTTCTTTGCCTGACAAAGAAGCCAATGGCACTTCAAAAACTTCCAACATGGATAACAAGCATTTTGGTTGGCCCAATAAAGGTATCACTGGTTTGTGGATTTTGGATGATACCACATCCAGATTCAAGACAGTCAGTCCACTTTCCTCGAACCCTTTCCTCCTCAGTCTCAACCGTAGTAAAGGCAAGGTATATGTGCCAAAGAGGAATTCAGGTACTCAAAACAGAAAAGGTCTCCTTGAAACTAGATGAAAGTTCCAGGGGGACCTGGAAACGGTGGTACATGCTCTGGTAACCTCTCGGTTGGATTTCTGTAATGCGCTCTACATGGGGCAACCCTTGTACCAAACTCGGAAGCTACAATTGGTTCAGAATATGGCAGCAAGGCTGGTCACTGGATGTTCCAGGACCAGCCATATAACACCTATATTGCAAGATCTACATTGGCTGCCTATTCGCTTCCGGGCGTAATACAAGGTGTTGGTAATGACCTATAAAGCCCTAAATGGCTTGGGTACTTGGAGGACCGCCTCTCCCCATACAGTCCGCCCTGCACTCTCAGGTCGGGTGGAAAACATCTATTAAGAGTTCCTAAGGCAAGGTTTGTGTCTTCGTCACAAAGGGCATTCTCCATCGTGGCCCCTCAGACCTGGAACTCTTTGCCCGACAAGCTCCGCTCAGCAACCTCTCTAGATCTTTTTAGGAAGAATCTGAAGACCTTTCTTTTCCGTCAAGGCTTCCCCCATGTGCCTTGATGTTATCCTTTCTCTCCCCTGTGCATTTTGTTCGATCCAGCTAATTTGTTATACGGGTTTTAATTGGTTTTAGATTGAATGATTGTATGGAATGTTTTTAGAATTTTTTGTATTGCTTTTAAATGGTATGGGTGGGTTTTTGCGTTGTTGGGCTATGGGTTGTCACTTTGTATTGTTTTCTGATGGTGCTTTTTGTAAACCGCTGTGATCTGCAAGGAATAGTGGTCTAGAAATAAATTTTCATTCATTCATTCATTCATTCTCTTCAGATTTTCCTTGCAAAGCAGTTCTCTCCCTTATGGTTCCACAGTGATCAGTTTCACAATATATAAAGGTCACCTCATGGAGCCCTGTCTGCTTTCTGACTATATCATACACAGGGTGTGTGTGCAGGCAATAAGTGTCCCAGCGTGCATATACAAAATAATACTCCAAATGGAAAACCTTCCAGTATCTTATAAAGAAAGGCTCTCTGGCAGGATTCAGTCAAATTGATGCAAGTCCTCATCCTTGCTTTGTGTTGCACATAAAAAGGTCCAAGTGCCACTCAAACAGGATCAGTGACAAACTCAGAGAAGGCTTGCAAAAATCTGAGATCCCACGGTCCTTACACTGGTGGTCACTACAGTCTTTTGCCTATGCAGAACAGTTTCTTACTTAAGACTGAAAGGGTAGCAGGGTCCTGTGTTGCCACAGGGATCTAAGCCTTACTGCAAGAGGCAGATAGGAACAATTGTTCCTTCTGCTGTATCTATATGTGGACACTGGATGTTAGACAAAAAGCTTTACACATGCTTTGGGCTCCACATTCCAATGCAAAGCACAATCTATAATATGCACAGTGGTGGAATGTGCTAGAAGAGGGTTTTGAGTGTCACTCCTACCTGCTGACCCAGAAGTTCTCCCCAACTAATTGTGCAAGGTAATCTGAATAGATCAAGTATGTTGAATCAGCTAGCTGGCGCGTGTTATCTATTTATCTTATCATTTGTTTTCTACTTTTCACTGCCAAGGGAATGCTCCAGGCAGCTAGCATGGCAGTTATAAAATACAATCTTTGAAAAAGTAAAGAGGTGCATTTTTAACAATACAAATTCAAGCAGAAAGACATCGAAAGGTCAAGCCATGTTGTTGTTGTGTGCTTTCAAGTTGTTTCCACCTTATGGCGACCCTAAGGAGAACCTATCAAAAGGGTTTTGTTTTTGTTTTTTTGCAAGATTTGTTCAGGGGCGTTTGCCCTTGTCTTCCTCTGAGGCTGAGAGAGTGTGGCTTGCACATACTCACCCAGTTTCCATGGCTGAGCAGGGATTCAAAGGTTAATCCTCCAGTCCTTTTTGTGGACTTCAGTGCTCCCCAAATTTATTTAAAATTTGCATTGGAGTTTGCTGCCAAACTTCAGTGGCAAACTACTAAATACACTATAGTTAATGGGGAAAGAAATGATATTTACTATCCACCCCAATGACTATAATCAATGGTATTGCCAGCAACACAGTCAATATTATATTCAGTAGTCAATATCACAGCATGTCATAGCAAATACCATAATAAGATCAATTAAGTACATTTAAAGTTTATTATGCATCAATGTAATAATAATAATAAAGTATAATGGAGGATTTTATTAATAAAGTGTGGTGGGTTCTATTTCTTAACAATGAAATCCGAATATAAAAGTAAAACAGAAATGGAAAGTAGTCTATTTTGATCCATTTTAGGCTCCCCCCCCCAATTTTAAAAGTCTGCTAAGCTCCACCCCTCCCACTTTAACCATGCACTTTAGGATTCAGTACTTGCCCAGCCATAAAAGTCATCCCTAACAATGAGAAAGTTGTCTACGTGCGTTACAGACAAGCCCATGAGGCGCCGTCATCGTGCCGTCTTCGCGTCGTCATTACGTGTGAGGGGCGGTGCTTCCTGACGCGCCTTGCCCCTCGCACGTAATGACTACGTCAAAATGGCAGTGACTATTCCACACGGCCGCCACCATTTTGACATAGCAGACACTCTGCATCAGCATGTTGCACCCCAGAAGTGATGCTGCGAGTGCACGACTAGCGCCTCGCAGCATCTCTTCTGGGGCCCAGGAAGGAGCGTGATTTTTGCGCTCCTTCTCTGCAGCGTCCGGGAACCGTGCCGTTTGGCTGCTGCGGTTCCCAGATACTGCAATCGGCGGTGGCAGTAGACCGCCGCTTCTCGGCGGTCTGTAACGGGCCTATGCCTAGGCTAGATACATTTAACAAGGCACAGAGTACCCTATCCTGATTGTCACCACAGAGAAGATCCCTCCCTTTGTTCTCCACAACCACAACTTACAGAAAGACATTACACTCTTGTATTTTCCCTGGAAGAAGATTAACCATCCATTATGAAGCCAAGCCCTCCCTCCAGTCCATCTGCCTTGGTCCAGGCCTTGGAGGTAGAGAGGAACTGCTGAACCTCTCACCCTTTCCCTCCACCACTCCCTTCTCCTTCTGTGTCATGTCTTTTTAGATTGTAAGCCCGAGGGCAGGGAACCGTCTAACTAAAAAGATTGTATGTACAGCGCTGTGTAAATTTACAGCGCTTTATAAATAAATAAATAAATAAATAAATAAAAATAATAATAATGAAAGGACACACACACCCCTCCACTGGCTTTACTGGATTGGGAAACTCATATGGGAGGAAAAGATCCTGTAGTTAACCTGGTTCTAAGCTGTATAGGATTTTAAAAGGTAATGTCTGTGCTGGCCAAATGGCTGTAATAAAGTTTGTAAAAAAAGGTAATGTCAACATGCTAGCTGTGATTAGAAACCAGCCAGTGGCCAGTGACAGTGGGTTAAAAAGCAGTCACAAGCTTTCAGAAGGGAGAATTTTTAAAAGCTAAAAGCTTTTATATACCCTTCCAAACTTCCAGACACAATATTTATTAATAATATTGATCAATCAATCAAGGGATTCAATAGATGGGCAAAATAAAGTGATTTCCAAATGCTTTGAAGGCAGGGTGTTTAGATGACACATGCCTCCAAAGCAGGCAAAAACCAGACTGAAGCCACACTCCAGGGCTAAAAACCCATGCTCTGGGACTGTAACAAAGCAAAGAAATGAACATGTGACAACTCCAATTATGTAATTACAATATACACAAACCAGACAGTCCAACAGGGGGACATGGGGTGAAGGGGGCCTCCATGACTGTGCTCTGCCAATGTATCACTAGCACACCGATGCATCAATGTCACAAACAGGTGGACCATTGCAAGTGTGACTCTGTGGCTGATCAAAGGGGCAGCCATCCAATGGGATGGCATCTGGGCAGACATGGGAGGTACTTGGGGGTTGCTGACGGTGTGTTAATATTGTGGGGGACATGTATGGTGGGGAGACAACAACAAAAAATTACCCAACATTGCAGCTTGATGCCCTGCCATGCACCATGCTCATTCAACCTGCCTTGGGAGTGGGCTGCACCAAAGTGTGTGGGCAGCGGGGTTTCGACCCACTTTGGGAAAAAGCAGGATCGAGCCGCTTTTTCCTGCCCCTCTGTTCCAAGGCTAGGATAGTGTGTGAACCTTTATATAAATCTTTATAAGCTGAAAGTTGAAACCACCTTCGTACTTTCAAATGGCAGAGGAGAAGGAAGCAGAGGAGGAGGAGACGATGATTAGCCTGCAGATCAAAAGGTTTGTCATTTCTCTTTTCTGCAGTCTCTAGCAGTAGATATCTGCTAACACACAGCTCGAAAAATATAGACTTGGAACTTGATTTCAGTGGAATATCTCCCAAATTAATGTTTATAGGAATGCAGCTTCAGTGTAAATAGAAACCACAGTATTACTGAGCTGGGAACTGGGGGGGGGATCCCTTGTGTGGCAGGATTGAGACAATATATTATTTAGTAGTCCAGCTTTCAAGGATTTTTCTGTATGTTTAACCATAACTGGTTCAGCCTGGCAGAAATGCTACTTAAGACACTCATCCATTCTGAAAAAGGAATCTTCCCAGGGATCTTGAAATTTAGCAAATGGTGTCAACATGATGATGTCAATCCAGAGCAGACCCATCTAGTGTATCCCATGAGGGGGAGATGCAGATTCCAGAGATGTCTATAAAACAAACTGCTTAAGCGAAAAAAAAATTCACTCAATCCTGAGTCACCACAGTATTGCTAGTCAACTGAAGCCAAACCACATATCTCTGGCCAAGTCAGATAAAGTAGAGCTGGCCTGTTATCTCTGCATGGACAGACGGTGACTTGGAGCCTTTAATGTCTCATCCTTGTTACTCATACAACTGAGGTTTTGCTGAGGCTGGGCTTCTGGTTGCAGCTGTTCGTAAATACATTGCCTTCGGGACATGTGCAATACTGCATTACAAGGAGGAAATGCCTTATCAGAAGTGGAGAAGGAAACAAAAGATCTGAAGACTCACTCTACCGAAACTCCTGGAGTAACACTGGTAGAGAGTTGCAGCACAAAATCCCTTTTCCTTGTATGGAATCAAATTAATCTCTGTTGAGAATCCAGCCCATCTCTCTTGTGTCCCTGGCACCACTTATTCACTCCAGTTCACTTGTGACTGGCTTATTCCAGCCTCTCCTCTTAGCTAATGAGCTTCCCTGCTAGTTTGGTGATACGCTGAAAATTGAAGCAAGGTCACTGCAAAAAGGGGACCAAGTTGTGCATTTGGACTTGAAGGAGTTGATCTCAATTAGTTTGAGATCAAAGAGAGAAGACAAGGATCCAGAATTTGGGGGTGGGGGATCCTTCTCGTTTTCCATATTCTGAGAGGTTCAAAGCACACTGCAGAAATAATCCAGATTTAATTCCCATGGCTCAATGCTAGGGAATTCTGGGAACTGTAGTTTTGTGTAAGAGAGAGAATGCTCTGGTGCCACAATAAACTACCTGCCCCTCCCCGTCCCACTAACTTGCTCACCTGCTTCCCCATCCCTGGCAGCCAGATCCTTCAATAGCTGCTGAGAAGTGGCAGTAGCAGCGGCAGACTCCTTTGCCTCCCCTACCCAGCTGCTGCCTTGTCCAGTCACCGGTCCAGGGCAGCTGGGCAAGTGAGCAGCAGGAGGGGACCAAAGGGTCGAATATGCACACTTCCTGGCTGCTCCATCACCAGGCATTCTTCCAAGAGAACTCTGTCACTGGGCTTTCTCCCCAGGGAGGAACTCCAGTGATGGAGCAGCCAGGAATGATGTGCATCCACCCTTCCTGTGCCTCCATCACTGAGATTCCTCTCCAAGGAGGAAGCCTGGCCACAGAGCAGCCAGGAAGGACATATGTTTGCCCCTCCCCTCTTCATCTCCTGCCAGACCACCCGCCCTGGGCTGCCAGGGGAGATGGCCAGGAATGTGAGGTAATGAGAGGTGATGGAAGGTGTATGCATTGATCCTCCTCCTCTGGTGCCTTGGTTTCCCCCTAACAGAGAGAGCCAGAGAATAATAATAATAATAATAATAATTTGTTTTATTTATATACCGCTATTCCAAAGATCATAGCGGTGAACAGCAAGTAAGCTAATTAGCACTTAAGCTAATTTGCCCCCAACAGTCTGGGTACTCATTTTAGTGACCTCAGAAGGATGCAAGCCTGAGTCGAGCTTGGGCCCTTTTGCTGGTCTTGAACTCACAACCTTGTGGTTTTGAGTGAATGGCTGCAGTACAGGCATTTAACCACTGCGCCACCAGGGAGGAGTGGACACCAGGCAATCATGCACATACACCAAAGGGGGAGGAGGGTCCAACCAGATGTCATCCCTCCTCTAAGTTGTCACCCCGTGTGGTTCACACATCTTGCAGCCCCCCAATGACATCACTGCTACTGAGCAACAGAACTGGGTCACTATCATTGAGAAGCTGGAAAATAGCCACTAGCACTTACTGCAGCCTATGGGATAAGATGGCTGTGATACCTATGCTCATTTATGGGATGTTTCTGCAATTTGGCCTTTCATTTCAAGGGCCCTTCAGAAGCACACAGCGCAGAAAACAGACCAGGTGTTTTTCCACTCTGTCCTACAGAATGGAAGATTTTCAGTTTCCTTTTTGATGCAAAACTGGCTACTCCGATGTGGAATAAAGCCTCCAGGGCTGTTACTTGTATTCCAGTAAGGAAGCTTAACATGATGACCCGTGAATGTTCATTTCTGAATTTCCAAAAGTGTATTCAGTCCAAGCTCCCTTTAAAGAAACAGATTTCATGCAGGCCATACCACTAAAATAATTATTACTATTACAATTACAACTACTATTCCACACATTTCATGGATATTTTTTTCTTTTCCAGACATCCACAGCTAAGAGTCAAACTCTCCCTCATTCTTGCCCCAAATTTCCCAAGACCTATGATGTTTATGGAGAAAATCCTTTGCCTAAGAGCCAGAAGACTTTTATGCCAGCAAATTTATATTATGTACTCATGCAGTACATGATGCAAAGCAAAAAAATTCATAAATTAATTCACATGCTTAATATTACTGCAATATATCTCTCCTTACAGAAGCTGCAATTTTCTTGGCAAGATTTCAGAAGGTATAGAGAGAGGCAGCCAAAATTCATTAGAAAGCAGGAAGCAAGCAACTTTCAGGACAGAACTACACCTTATACAGTGATTTCCCAAAGGGTAGCCCTCTTCGTCTGCTACAGGAAAAAACAAAGTCTTGTGGCACCTTATAGAGGAACAAATTTATTATCGTATAAGCTTTCATGGGCTACATCAGGGGTAGGCAACCTTTTTGAGCCAGGGGCCGGGTTGCTGTCCCTCAGACAACTGGGGGGGCCGAAGCCAAAAAATAAATAAATAAATAATTTTTAAAAAATAAATATATAAATAAATCAGGACAAATGTAGGACAAAATTTTCAAATGGAAGACACTTTTAAAAAATAAAATGGAGGACACGCGAAAAAAATTTGCTGATTTTTTAAAAAATGTTAATATAAATGCATGTTTCTGAGGCTTCTATAGACAATTGCCCCCCAAAGGCCCCAGCGGCAATCGGCGGCAGGACCGGGCTGGGGCCGGTCCCAAGGCCTCACCGGGCCACATCCGGCCCGCGGGCCGCAGGTTACCTACCCCTGGGCTACATCCATCTGCATTTATATGTATGTATACATACTGGGAGCAGTAGCCTAGCAAATCTGGAAAACAGAAGATTGAGGAAAACTGCATTTTGAGACTGTTTTATTTTTATTTTATTTATTTATTTATTTATTTATGCTTTTCAAGCTGTTTAGTTTAATTAATTTGTTTTACTGTTTACATGTACTTGTTTTATTTACTGTTAGCTGTCTTGATTCCCATTTGAGGCACAAAGGCAAGCCACAAATAAATAAATAGAATAAAATGGTAATCTTGTGTTGGACTTCTTTGCTCCCTCTGTAGCATGAAGTATATTTTTTGCCTTGAATTTGTGATGTCATTACACAGTTAATTTCTCTTGTCTAGCAGCATCCAGTGATATAACATGAAAGACAGGGAAGTGTTTTGACAGACACAATGCATGCAAATTCTACAACACAGAGAAGTAAGGGAATGTTAAGTTTTGGCAGTAGGCCTCTGCTTGAGTTCCTTGCTTCATTGACCTTCAAGTAAAGAAAATTTACTCTGTCAGCCTCTGAAGATTTTGCAGGGTGGCAAAATTTTGCATTTATTTCCACTACAAGCCAACAGGCAGAGTTCTGAATGGTTTGAGTTTAGGAGTGGGATTTCACACATCTCCTTGTCATTTCTGAGAGGAAAAGGTGAAAGAAATCCTTGTCAATCATCATTTGTTGTTGTTGTGTGCCTTCAAGTCACTCCCAACTTATGGAGACCCTGAGGAAAAACTAAGTTGGGGCTTTCTTGGCAAGATTCGTTCAGAGGAGGTTTGCACTGCCATCCTCTGAGGCTGAGAGCATGTGATTTGCCCAAGGTTACCCAGTGGGTTTCATGGCCAAGCTAGGAACTGAACCCTGGTCTCCAGAGTTGTAATCCAATGCTGAAACCACTATGCCATGCTGGCTCTCCTGATAGTGTGGTTATGAAATGTTATCTCCTTAAAGACCTAGTTCATACTGACACCAGCTTCATTTTGGCACTGAATTAAACATCTGGTCATTTAGTCAAGTCTTAGTGATTGCAGGTTGGATTTTCATTAACACTGCTAGTCTGTTATTGGATATGTGCTGAAGTTTTATGATCAGAACTGGAGTCAGATATTCCTTCAAAAATGTTTAAATACATACATTGATAAGTAGAGATATACATGTGTTAACAGAGAAGGGGGGAGTTGTGGCTGACTGAGTGGCTCAGCAGCCTGGTAAGAGTAGCAGAGATGAAAAGGCACTTCAGTAAACAAAATAATGGCAGACACTTCTAATTTCTAACAAGCCATTCCCCAATGGACAACTGGAATGTTTCAGCCCTGGTGTGTACACCATCGGAATAACTCTTTACACCATAGTAATCAATGAGTCAGTCAAACAAAATAAAAACACCTTGAGCTCTCTTTAATTCCACACACCCTTCTTCCAGTCCAAAGTATATTGTGTGCCTTGATGTGAACTACACATTGGTGAAAAAACCCTAGGAACTGAACTTGCACAGGCACAAACTGGCTCTCAAACAGTTTTTTTTAAAGAATTCTGCTATATTTGGGAAACTCCTTAGAAAAGCAGTGCTGAATCAAAGCAAAGGACTATCTGGCTGAGCATCCTGTTTCCCACAGAGGCCAATCAGATGCTCATAGAAAGTCTACAAGTAGGACATGCAGACAATAACTCTCTCCCACTGTATCCTGGCAGCCAGTATCAAGAAGCACTCTGCCTCTGAACCAGGGCACACACAGATGTGTGTGTGTGCGCGCGCGCACACACACACACACACACAAACACACACTATTGATGACTATTGTCCATGGAAAGCCTTATCCTCCATAAACGTGTCAAATCCTCTGTTAAAAAAAACTTCTAAACTGGTGTTTAGCTATCACAGTGTACCCCTGTTTCTTGACTGTTTCTTGAAAAAGTACTTTTCTCCTGAATTTCTCTATCAATAGTAGTACTAGGACAATACACCCATAATCAGGGAGATGTTTACAGGAAAATAGCAAAACTGTCTGCATATATTATTGTTAATTTAGGTGTTATAAAAACCAAGGAAATAAATAGCTGTTTGACATCTGTAAAGTGACTTTAGAATTCTAAAGTCACTTTACACATGCCATACATGTTGCCCAGCAGAGTTATTTTGAGTGGTGAGGAACCTACTAGGTTCAAGCTCAAAGAGGTGAGGTGCAGAACCTTCAGTTGCCTGCTGTGACAAACCCACTAGGCATTTTGAGGAGCAAGTTGCTCTTATTCACTCAGAACATGATGACACATTTATCACACAGTCTGGGGACATGCTCAGTTTTCTATTTGGCCAGTTTTCTTGGGATCAGTTTCAACTGCTTCAGGCAAAACATTTGAATCATTTCAGTTCATGACATATAAGCATGACTCTTGCCCATCTTGGCTGATAAGATCTAGCAGAAGCAGATTGATTGGATGGGTCCAGGAGACTGTAAATGGGTTGACTGGATGGGTCCAGGAGATTGTGCCATATAGGAGGTGCCAGCTGCCTTGAAAGAGGCTCTAGTTCATCCTGGCTTAAAGTGGAGCTGTCTGGATCCAGAGACATATGACAAATATCACACTACTACTAATGCCCCCTTTTGAGACAAAGTGCTTCAACATGTAGTGATTGGACAACATCAGGTGTTCTTGGAGGAAAAAGATTACCTGGACCCATTCCAGTCTGATTTCACGATAGGGTGCAGTTTTAAAATAGCCTCCTGAGTGATAGTCTGCTCCACATGAAAGGTATAAGAGAGCTATCCTTCAGTTCTTCATGGATCTCTACAGAGCTTTTAATACGATTTTTATGGTATCCTATTGGACCAGGTATGACAGATGAGAGTGAAAGGTAGTGTGCTATATTGGTTCCTCTCCCAAATGCACAATTTCCAGAGAATGCATTGTATGCATCCTGAATCAGTCCCGTGGTCATTAAGCTTTGTGGGGCTGCATGATTCTGTCTTGTCTCCCATGCTGTTCAATATCAATACTTATTACCCTCCAGGTTCTGACAAACTACCATTCCTATCATGCCTCACCATCAGCCAAGCTGAAGGAAGTTTTAGCAAGGCTCAATGAGGGCTTGGCTAGAGCTCCTCCTCTTATGGTGATGCTACATGTAAGGGGAAGAGCTACAACCAAGCCCTCAAGAGCTTGAGTCAAACTACCTTCAGCTTGGTTGCTGGTGAAGCATGATGGGAAGGGTAGTTCATCAGTACTGGGAAGGCTGTAGGTTCCCCACCCCAATCTATATGAAGCTAGTAGGGAAGGTCAATAGGGAGTCTGGGCTGGATCATAGAATCCATAGAGCTGTAAGAGACTCCAAGGGCCATCCAGTCCAACCACCTGCCGTGCAGGAATAGACAATGAAAGCACTCTCAACTGATGGTCATCCAGTCCCTATTTAAAAACTCCAAACAAGGGGACTCCACCGCACTGAGGCAGCGTTTTCCACTGTTGAACAGCTCTTACCATCAGGAGGTTATTCCTAACAAATCTCTTTTCTGTAGCTTGATCCTAATGTAGGCTCCTAATGTAGATATTAATAAATCTCTTTTCCTGTCGTTTAAATCCATTGCTTTGTATTCTAGTCTCTGAAGCAGCAGAAAACAAGCTTGTCCCATCTTCAATATGACATCCTTTTAAATATTTAAACATGGCTATCATGTCACCTTAACCTTTTCTTCTCCAGGCTAAACAAACCCAGCTCCCTAAGCCACTTCTCATATGACATCATTTTGGTCACCCTCTTCTGGATACATTCCAGCTTGTCAACATCCTTCCTGAATTGTGTTGCCCAGAACAAACTATTCCACATGAGGTCTGACCAAAGCAGAATAGAGTGGCACTATTACTCCCATTGATGCAGCTTAGCTTTTTGATGCAGGATGTAAATTTTTGATACAACTCCTATTGATAGGCTTTTTTAGCTGCAGCATCACTGTTGACTCATGTACAGCTTGTGGTCTACTGTGATTGCTAGATCCCTTTCATATATACTGTTTTCAAGCCAGGTGTCACCCATCCTATATCTATGCATTTCATTTTTTTCTGGCTAAGTGTCTCCCTCTTGAAATTAACTGTGTTAGTTTTGGCCCAGCGTTCCAACTGACTAAGGTAATTTTGAATTCTGATCCTGTCCTCTGGGATATTAGCTACCACTCCTAATTTGATGAGTATAACCTCAATTCCATCATCCACATCATTGATAAAGATGTTGAACAGCACTGCGCCTCGGAAACTGTGGCTTCTCTCCAAAATGAAAAGGATCCTTTGGGTTCATTTGGTTAACCAATTATACATCCACCAAACAATAACATTGTCTAGCACACATTTTCCTAGCTTGTTTGCAAGAACATCATGGGTGACCTCATTGAAGGCCTTACTGAAATCAAGATTTTCTACATCCATAGCATTTCCTTCATCCATCAAGCTTGCAACTCAGAAGGAAGGAAGGAAGGAAGGAAGGAAGGGGGTTAGTTCAGCAAGACATGCTTTTGAGGAACCCATGTTGACTTTGTGATCATGACATTTCTTTCTAAGTGCTTATTGACTGTCTATTTAATTATCTGCTCTAGAATCTTTTCTGGTATCAGGCTGGCTGAGCATTAATTATTTGGGTCTTCTTTTCCCCTCTTTTTAAAGATGGGGAAAACATTTTCCCTCCTCCTGTCTTCTGGGATGTCTCCTGTTCTCCAAATTCTCAAAGATTATTGCCATTAGTTCTGAGATTACCTCTGCCAATCCTTTCAATATTCTTGGATGTAGTTCATCTGGCCCTGGAGACTTGGATTCATTTACACTAGCCATGTATTCCTGTACTACCTCTTTTCCTATTCTGTGCTGCATTTTCCCAACTGCATCACCTGCTCCATTTTCCCCAGGTTGAACACTGTTTTCATTTTGGAAGAAGACCGAAGCAAAGAAGGCACCATTTCTCTGCCCCCTGTTAGCATTTCACTATTTTTTCACACAGTGGCCCTACCATTTCCTTGTTCTTCCTTTTGCTTCAGACATAACCAAAAAACATCTCTTTTTATTGTTTTTAACTTCTCTGGAAAGGCTGAGCTCATTCTGCACTTTAGTTTTTCTGACTTTCTTCCTATATATGCTATTTGTTTGATTTATTCTCTGATGATTTCCCCTTTTCCCCATTTCTTATACATGTCCCTTTTCTTAGCTCAGTTGACAGTTATCTATACATCTATCCTGGTTTCTTTAGACACATTCCAGTTTTCCTCTTATAAAAAGAAAAGAAAAAGAACTATCCCCTGGTGAAAGGCAAGAGTATAATCTGTCCTGGGAGCATTGAACCACCCTGCTTCCCTACTATTCTGTCAGCCTTTGGTGTGAGCACAAACAATTATGCCTGCTGGAATTTTGGCCTGTTACAGACAGCCAAAATAAAGCTGCTTCGAGTCACAGTGGAGGTATG
>NC_056525.1:46025676-46055661 GCF_019175285.1 Sceloporus undulatus | reverse complement strand
TGGAGCAAAATAGTATCTTGCTCTTCTCTTGAGAGTAGACCAAATGCATCAATGAAACTGTCCTCAATCACACACAAAAATTACATTTGTGCTGGCAAACTGAACCAAGGAAAGATAATAATCTTAATGGTGCTCTGCATTTCACTTCCTTGAGAAAGCTTCTTTTAAAAAAAAGAAGAAGAAGAAGAATCTGCATCTTCCTGCCCCCACTTCCAATGCCGCCAAAGTCCTAGAATCCCCCATGCCTCCTAAAGTACCTTTATATTTTCAGTGACACCTCCAAGCCCAACTTCCCACCATTCTAAATCAAAACTGGATATGGACTCTCAGGTAGAAAATTGGTACCCAGATCCTCTGATTTTACCCATCCTTGTGTTAGATACATGTATTATACATCCTGTACACAAGCTAGATATCAGAGCCCAAAGCAAAAAATTATAACATTTTTTTTTTTCAGAAAGAGCAATGTTAGCACACCCTGCATATCTCAACTTATTTTGGGGTACAAATATTTTGTCATGTTTTGTTATAACAGCAGTTACACAGAGGCCAACAGCACGGTCCTGGAAAAGTCATGATGACCTTAAAGGTCACTAAGGCGTGGTACATACCACCATAAAGAGGCATATCAGCGCCGATTCTAGGGTTAGGGATCACACGGCAACCGCATGGTCCCTAACGCTAGAACATATGGACGACGTAACAATGGTGGTTCACTGTGTACATGGGCACCACCATTGTTATGTAAGCGCCGCACGGTGTCCGCACATTGCCGCACAGCACTTACGTAACGAGTACACCAGTGGCGCACTCATTACACCGCCCCTGCAGCTTAAAAAGAATCTGCTTTTCTCAAGTTCTTTTTCCTCCGAAGGGAAGCTGCATGGTTTGGCAGCTGCAACTTCCCTCCAGGGCAGGCCATCCTTTTCGGGCAGTCTGTCCCAGGCCTTTGTGAACTTCGCAAGAGTGGTCACATAATACCTGAGGGCATGTGGAAGGAACCCATGTAACTTAATGGCAGTAAGTATTGCTTCTTCCCAACCCCCTGTCATGTGCATTTCCTCTTGAAGATCGAAAAGAAAAGAAGTCTGTCAGCCAAATCAATGTCACTGCCATCAAACACAATATTCCTTTTGTGCCTCTGATATTAAAACCATCAACCAAATGGGAATCCCATTGTCTTTGAGATTGCTGGAAAATCCAGTCAAACTGCCTCAAGACACATTCATCCCATAAAATATGCCCACTTGAGCTCTCCCACTTTGGTCCAGTTGGAATCAGGCAGAAACTCTGTCAGAGTCAGGTCTGACCCCTCAGTACTGCTGTCTCTGCTACACAGCAGCAGACTGAGGGGCTGTACAGACCAGCATCAAAGGACAGCATGGGGGCAGAGTGGGAGCATGGTGTCTGCACACCCCAACTCTGCCCCCATGCTCCCGTGACACCACATGTCCCACCACACAGTCAGCGGTGTCATGGCGCTCCTCTGGCACTGCGTCCAGATGACTCACCACCAAAGGAGCAACAAAAAGCCACTGTGGTGGTGGCTTCGTGCCCTTTCCACAGCACTTGCAACATGGAAAGGCCAGATTGGGATCGCAGCATGTAGTTGCCACGGCCCTGATCTGGTGCTGAAAGGGGTGGTCTGTCCCATTCAACTCCCAGCCTTTCCCCAGTTTGGAGCCCAGCTTGTGGAAATGGTATATACTGTATTACCACCTTTTATATCTTAGTTCTCATGTGTGTGTGGGTGTGGGAGTGTGTGTGTATAAAAGAGAGAGTGCTTTGTGTGTATGTTGATTCTCTTTTTTTTATAAATAAGCTAAACTCATTTGGAATCTGCCTCTGGAGTTCTTTGCGGTTAGAACCAATACACACAGGCTAAAAGTCCTGGTTAGAATTACCTTGACCCTGTCACTGTTCCCTATTGAGCTAAATGTTTAGCCTGGAGAAAAGAAGGTTAAGAGGTGATATGATAGCCCTCTTTAAATATTTGAAGGGTTGACATATTGAGGAGGGAGCAAGCTTGTTTTCTGCTGCTCCAGAGACTAGGATCCGGAGCAATGGATGCAAGCTGCAGGAAAAGAAATTCCACCTCAACATTAGGAGGAACTTCCTAACAGGAAGAGCTGTTCGACAGTGGAACACACTCTCTCAGAGTGTGGTGGAGTCTCCTTCTTTGGAGATCTTTAAGCAGAGGCTGGATGGTCATCTGTCAGGGATGCTTTGATTTAGATTTCCTGCATGGCAGGGGGTTGGACTGGATGGCCCTTGTGGTCTCTTCCAACTTCATGATTCTATATAAATTACTTTCCCCATTGAATACATTTTTGGATGCCCTCCTGGGACCCTAGGTTTTGGAATAACAGCAATGTGATATGAGAGAGGATTCACTTCATAACATGCATGAAGTTCTTCTGTGCTTGTGGTCAAAATATATTTTGCAGGCTTTCATACACTTCTATAAGTACACATATATCACATTTTTGTTGTCATTTGCCATCAAGTTGACATATGGTAACTCTTGAAGACCCATGGTAATCAATTGCCCTGTTCAGGTCTTGCAAACTCAGGGCCATGGCTTCCCTGGTTAATCCATCTCTAGTGCAATCTTGCTCTTTTCCTGCTGCCTTCCACTTTATCAAGCATTATCATTGAGCTACATCATTTATTATATGTCCAAGGTACGACAGCCCCAATTTAGTCATCTTCACTTCTAATTCAAGTTCAGACTTGATTTGCTCTCAGGCCCATCAATTTCTCTTTTTAGTTTTCATGGTGTCTTCTCTAACACATTTCAAATGAGTTTATTTTCTTCCTTTCAGCTTTCTACATTGTCCAGTCTTTGCACCCATGCTGGATGATGCTGACTTTGCTATTTAATACACTATGTCTTTACAACTGAGGGTCTTATCTAGGTCTTTCATAGCTGCCTTTCCAAATCTTAGCCATCTTCTGATTTTTGGACTGAGGTTTCCACTCAATTAATAATAAATAATAATAAAATTTTTATTTATATTGCCCCGCCTCTCCCTACAGATCAAGGTGGGGTTACAACCTGATAAAAACATACAGTGCAATCATAAAATCCAACAGTTCCAATAAATATATCCAGTTCCAATAAGTACATCAGTGGTTATATACAAAGAGTCTTCTTCGAGGGAAATGTCCTAATCAAGCTCAGGAGGGTAGGCCTGCCGGAAGGCTCTGTCTTGACTGCCTTCTTAAAGATGTCTAAGGTAGTGTGATAAGACGGATCTCTTCCAGCAGGCTGTTCCACAGTTTAGGGGCAGCGGCAGTAAAAGTTCTTTGGGAAGTTATGTGCAATCTGGGAGACTGTGTTTCCAGTAGATTTTTCCCAGATATTTTGAGAGTGCGGGGCGGATTGTGTCAGGAGAGGTGTTCCTGCAAGTAACTTGGGCCCAAACCATACAGGACTTTAAAGGTAATAACCAACACCTTATACTGTGCCCGGAAGCTGATTGGCCACCAGTGGAGTGATTTTAAAACAGGAGTTATATGGTCAAATCTAGAAGTACCAGTGACCAATCTGGCTGCCATATTTTGAACCAGTTGAAGCTTCCGAACTTGGCATAAGGGTTGTCCTATGTAGAGCGCGTTACAGAAATCAAGACGATATTAATAACTGAATCAATTAATAACTGAACCAAGGATAAAGACATTTTTTAACTATTTCAATGTCTTTGCTACCTAATATAGATACAGTCCGCCCTTTTTTTATGCGGGGGATCCATTCCAGACCTCCCGTGTAAAAAAATCACGTATGCTCGAGCCCCAATGAAAATAATGGGGCTCGTGCATGGCGCAGGGCGCAACAGTGCATACGCACCATGGGCACACAGCCCATTACTCTTAATGGGGCACGCCACCCCTTGCGCCACACGGGCTCAGGTGGGCTCCCTGGCGGCTTTCAGCATATGCTGAAAGCCGCGTATGGTCAGTCCGTGTATGACGTAGGCGCACTGTATATAGTCAGCACTCCACATTTGCAGCTTTGACTTTTGTGGCTTTGATTATTTGCAGATTTGATTAAGGTGTTCTCTCTGGGTCCTCCAGCACAACTCTGCCTGAGGGGCCATTCAGACTACAGAAAAAAACAGGTTTGAAAGCAATTCTTGCACGTGAAGTTCATATTGGATCCGATTCCATCACAATCCATGTCGGGGCTTGCACAAGGAAATGCCCCTTACACCGAGGTATCCAGATTCAGGCTAAAATCCATCTTTTCTCAAAAGACTCGGGTTGCGCCAAATTTGAACTTGCCCTCGATCATGATCGGGGCAAATTAGGGAGAGATTAGGGTCAGGAGGCGGGCAGAGGTTGGAGCATTCCCTCCCATCATCAGAAGAGAGGGGGAGGAGGAGGAGGAGGAAAGAGCCGAAAAAGGGAGAATCTGGATGCAAAGGGTGACAGGAGGAAAGGGGGAAATCAGGGCTGACATTTGAGCTACAGAGGGCTGTCAGAGAGAGGTGGGGGGTGGAGAAAGTGATGAAGGAGGAGGAGGAGGAGGAGGAGGAGGAGGAGAAAGGGGCCGTGGGAGGAAGGGAACCATGGAGGGGATTGTAAAACGGAGCAGGAGGAGGATGAAGGAGCTGGGGGAAAGGGTCAATGGGCATCCCCGAGAAAGGAGAGGGTCTGAAGGAAGGAGGAGGAGGAGGAGAATTTCCAGGGGGAATTGGGTTGCGGGGCTACGCTGGGGCATGTTGGGAAATCAGGCTGCTTGTTCTACTTTCACTTCCTCTTGCTCCTGGATGATGATGATGATGATGATGATGATGATGATGATTTGTGTTATATGAGGATGCTACAGGAATGCCTGTGCTGCATTTCCATTTTATTCCCAATTGATTCCATGTGTCTACTTTAGTTGGAACTGACAGGTCACACTCTCTCAGCCTCAGTGGAAGGCAATGGCAAAGCTCCTCTAGCAGGAGGAAAAGGGTCAGGTCAGTTCAGGTCAAAGGCAGGGCACGAACAGAGCTCACATCAGGAAACCTCCCCCCCCTTTTCATATTTTTTTAAAATTATTTTTGACCAATTATGTGCATGATTTGTTTTCTTGAGGCAGAGAGAGCAGCGTTAGCAGCTTGTGCACTTTCCCTTTCATCTGCTCGCTTCCAGCAAAGGGGAAATGTTACAAATGTTGCAAAGGGCTAGACTTACAATTGGAATGTTACATTTTTTGCTCTTGTCAATTAAACAAAATGATACATGCTTTTGCTACTGAATTCAGAGGCAGCCCTGAATTGCTTTTAAAAGCAAAAAGAAAAAAAGAAAAAAAATAATGCATGGCAGTTGCATCCTTTACTGGCATTTCTGAGGTGAGGAATTTATTATTATTATTATTATTATTATTCTCATTATTATTATTTCATGTGTAAGAGGCATTCTGGGGGGCAAGGAGTGGGGGATGCATTAGCTTGCATGGGATTGAAAATGGGGACAGGGGCAGATCTGACCCATATGCCCACATATAAACACAACACACAAAAAAGAGGTTTTAAATAAATTGACAGTTTGGGGCATTTTGTGCATGGCTCTTTAAAAAAAAAGGAGGGGTGAGGACACTTCCGATGCCCCTGCAAAAACGTCACCATGACGATCGCTTAATTGACAGCAGGCACCTTCACAGCAGGCACAGAATGCATTCGATTTAAAATGCCCCTCTTTTTGTAGTGGGCACTTGCTAACGGAGCGATTTGGGGGAGGGGCATCCGAATCAGCCCAGTTCCTTCCAGATTTTTGATGCCAGTCTGAATGAGGCCATAAATTGACAATAGAGTCATGCCCAAGGACTTAAAAATTCCTAGAGAAAATATTTTTCTAGGCATTTGTAGGTCCTCCAGTACAATTCTGTGGTTACCCTCTAGTGGGTATTGACCATAGAATTGTGCTGGAGGACCTAGAGATTCCAAGAGAGGTGTTCTCTTAGGTTTAAAAAATGGTTATTTATTTGTGGCTTTTCCAAATTCATGGTTTTAATTTGTTGAATACAGTACTGCCTTGGTTCCCATACTGGGAGAAAGATGGGTTACAGATTAAATAATTAAATTTTAACTGACTGAACTAGAATCTCTATAGAAATCTCTAGAGAACAACCATAACTCAAAAATTTCTTTTCTCTTTGTAAAGAATGCAAATCGAAAAGGTCATGGCTGAATCCCAAAGTTAGCATACTGGAATGACTCATAATTCACAAGCCTAAATGGGCCATACTCTTCCCAGTTATGAGTATGAATTTTAATAGCAAAGACTACAATACTGAATCTGTTTCTTTGGATGCTTTCTTTCTCACCATCATGAACAATACACTGTGGATTACATGACACAACGAAAGTACACCAGAAAACCATACCAATCCTCATGGGGTTTTCAGCCTTAAGGTATTTGTTTGCTTATGCATGTCAATCTACATTTTTAAAAAAAAAATTCTACAAAATGAGGAAGCTACATATCTCAGATCTACAGCAAACAAGGAACAAAACTGAGCAACTGATAGCAGCTCTTGGGAAGTTAAAATGATCCATAGACCCTCTTCATTTTCTCCTCCTTACTGTTTTTTATATTCTTTGCACATCCCTGGAGCATCCCTCCATTCTCTTTTTCAGAGCTAGCTCCTTTGCTACCTTGGCAACGGCCATCCCAGTAACATTCAATTAAAAAAAAGAATTGGAAGAACAGAGAGGTTTGATGTATTTACAAAATCAATTTGCACAGAGAAATTTCTTCTTCCCTCCTCCCCATCTACTCATTCTTATAAAGAAAAAGGTAACTCAGATTCCCCTCTTTCTTCTTCCTTCCCCACCCACAAAACCCCCTGGTGTATCAGTAGCTGTAAGAAGCTGCATGTAGCCTGCAAACACAGCTGAGCTGGAAGAAATAACAGTGAATGGTTCATTGAAAAATGACTTTGTAACCGTGGATTCAACCATTGGCCTGGTGGGGGGTGCAGGTAAAACATTTCTGCAGACAGGAAGCACCATGAAGCAGCTTCTATTAAGTGCAGAGGCTTTATTTCCTAATTATCTTTGCCAAATAACTCCCCCATGGATATAGGATTTCTCAGTGTCAGAGTGCATCTGCCATAGAGCTCAATTGCTGCTTTCCCCCTCTAATTTTTTAATATAATCTCCAGACTCATTCTTAAATCTATTGTGAAATGGGCTCTCTGCATTTCAGAGAACAGAAGAGAAGGAAAAGCCAAAGGAAAGGAGGAGTGCACAGTCTTTGAGCCAAGATAATTGGGCAATTAAACAATTAGTGGAAAGAAAAAATCCCACTGTATTCCTCCTGCCGTATCTAACTGGGGATTAATATCAGTTCCAGGCTCCTGATGGAACACAGCCTGACCAAAGGGCCTGTCTTACTCCCAAGAGAGCAGCAAAATGTTTATCCTCCTATATATACTGTTCATTCTCCTTTCCTCAGATGTGCAATGTTTCACGGGAAGCATCCTCACAAAGGTAGGGCTTATGTTCTCAGAAACATTTTAAGAATAATGGGGCTTGTTCTGGGCAAAGAGTTGAAAGGAAGCTTAAGAACAGTCAAGGAAAATAGTTGCCATGCTGTGCATGGAATTACTCTGGAATGCTTGTGCCATGTAATATATTGTAATGATACAAAATATTGGCTGGATGACCTCAAACTCTCTTCCAAAATAAGCAGTTGTGAGGTTATGAGAAGAACTGTGTGGTCAAAACTGCCAAATGGGGTCTAGCTAAATCCAAGAAAATGTGGCCAAGTAACTTTCCCTTAACTCAAAACCAGTAGCTTTCAATCACTTCTCCCAGAAGAAACCAAATCCTGAGTAAAGTGTCTGCATCCTTGGAGTTCTCACCACTCTCAGAAATGGGCTGCAAGGATGCAGCAGTATAAAAAGATTTTTAAAATAATAAGATAATCTGCATGAATGATGGAACTATTGAGAGCAGGGCAACAAATGAAAGTCCCAGTTGTGACTTCTTGATGTTTCTGTTTAGAAAAGAATACAATCACCTCACAAGGTTGCCTTTGGGAAGAAAGAGCTGTCATTCAGTGTAGAATTATTCTGAAATTCCTTTGCCAGATATATATATTTTTTAAAATTAATACATCTTTATGAAATGGTTCAGAGCTGTCCTCAAATCCTGTTTTGTACTGTTTTTAAAATTCAAAATCAAGTTTTGCCAGCCCTCTAGATACATTGGATTACAGCCATGCCAGTTGGAGATAATGTAGGTTGTAATCCAATGCATCCAAATGGCAGTAAGTTAGGAAAGGATGCTGTAATACGTTCAACAGTTATCTGTTCCTGTTTTTAAACTTTTGGATTTTCTTGCTGGCAGGTCTCCTACTCAAAATGTTCTGAACTGTCTTCTTCTGTGGGATGTTACCATACACTCTTATCTCGCATATGCCTGGGCTCAGCATAGAAATGTCACAAAACCTCAGCTTCCATTTCATTTTACACACACACAAACACGTACGAAAACATCAATTTACACAATATATCTAATAACAACACACAATAAGACAGCACATTTAATTAAGGCATTGTAGTCTAGTCCACAAAAAAGGAGATACAAAAGACTGCAGCAACTATAAAACCATAGCTCTAATCTCTCATGCAAGCAAAATTATGTTTAAATTTCTGCAACATAAACTCCAACCATATATAGAGAAAGAAATCCCAGAGGTTCAAGTGAGGCTCAGGAGGGAAGAGGTCCTAGGGATCACAATGCAAACATACATTGGATAATGGGACGCACTAAGGAATTCCAAAAGAAAATCAGCATGTGCTTTATAGACTATAGCAAAGCTTTTGACTGCATAGATCACAAAAGGCTATGGAAAGTCTTTAAAGACATGGGAGTGCTGACACATCTGATAGTCCTGATGAGAAATCTGTGCTCAGGACAAGAGGCTACTGTCAGAACAGAACATAGAGAATCAGAATGGTTCCCAATTGGCAAAGGGGACAGATAAGGCTGTATCCTTTCACCCTATCTGTTGTATGCAGGACATATTATACAAAAAGCAGGCTTGAACACAGAAGGGAGGAGGAATGAAAATAGGAGGAAAGAATATCATCTAAGGTATGCAGACAACACAATACTGCTAACAGAAAACATCACAGACCTGGAGCAACTAGGCCCCAGGCTTATTGTTGAACATAAAGAAAACAACAATAATGACCATGGAGAATTTGCACAAATTCAACCTAGACAATGAGGAAACAGAAATAGTAAAGGCATTCTCATACTTAGGATCGAAACTTTGATCGGAGCAGTCAAGAAATCATAAGAAGACTAAGAATGGGGAGGGCAGCTATGAAAAAACTAGAAAAGATCCTATATTGTAAAGATATACAACTGAGCACAAAAGTTAGAATCGTGCAAGCCATTCAGTGTTTCCCCTATTATCATGAATAGATGCAAGAGCTGGACAGTTAAGAAAGCAGGTAAGAAAAAAATAAATTTATTTGAAATGTGCTGCTAGAGAAAATTTCTGAGGATACCATGGACAGCCAAGAAGTCAAATAAATGGGTGCTAAAACAGATCAAACCAGAAATCTCTCTGGAAACCAAGATGACTAGACTAAGGCTACCGTACTCTGACAACATCATGAGAAGGCATAAATCATTGGGAAAAAACAATGCTAGGAAAGGTGGGCAGAAGCAGAAAGAGAGGAAGGCCGATGCTGGATGGATGGACTCTATAAAAGAGGTCAGGGGTGTGAATTTGCAGGAACTGAGCAGAGGACAGGGCAGAACAGGGAATATTGGAGATGCCTCATCTTTACAGTCACCATGGGTCAAAGTTGGATGGAGACCAACAACAGCAAAGTCTTGTTCATGAAAGCTCATCATACATTGGCTGTTAGTCTTTGAGGTGCTATAGCACTCTTGAGTTTTTCCAGCCATAGTGTACTGTATTCCTTTGGAATTGTTGTTGTTGTTGTTGTGTGCCTTCATGTCATTTCCAACTTATAGCAACACTAAGTCAAACCTATAATGTATTTTTTTCTGAAATATTTGTTGAGGGGGGAGTGCTTCTGCATTCCTTTGAGGATGAGAGAGTGTGATTTATCTAAGGTCACCCAGTGGGTTTCTGTGGCTGAGCAGGGATTCTTAGAGTCTTTCTCCAACACTCAAACCATAACACCACAACTGGCTCTTCTCTGGAATTTTAAATATGCATACATGAATGAATTTATCTGTTTCTTTTTTGCATTGTCAAAAAGGGTAACCTTATTTGTCTAACATTTCCAGACTTCCTTCCCTCACTGTAACCTTGGATGATCTTGTCCTAAGAATGAAGCTATTTGGAGAGGAGCATAAGGAAGTCGGCAGTTTATCTGGAAGCTGACTCTTTGCTTTAAGTGATACAGCTGAACAGTTGCTGCAATGTCAGTTTGGTTCATGTATCTCAGAATTGCAACTGAGTGAACTTTGCACCATTGACATACCACCGAATAAGTCCTATGTGCTTGGGAATGCGGCTGTTGTCACTATCACTGGAGAGCCAAGACACTATTTACCTATTGGGCCAGGAAGTAATCTTGATGCTCCTTGCCAGTTTCCCTAGGCCTTGTCTACACATACAGTAAATGTAAAGGCAATGCAGCATTTATATCCCCTCTCTCCTTTCCTCTGTGCAGCTGGAACTCAGTGAGTGGGAACCATTCTCTGTGCCAGATCTCCATTCACCCATCCTTCTAGCCTGGTCACGCTGGATAAAATTTCACCCATAGGGCCAAGCAGAGGCTATTTCCAAGCCAAATGCTATAATTTCCAGCCACAGCAAATTAAACAGCAGGAACTTGTAGAAAGGATACAGGAAAGATGTGGCAGTGACCCCCAGCTTTCTATTCTCCCAGGCAGGTCACACTCCAGGCCAGCTGGTCCCGGCTGGCCCTGGACTCATAAGGATCATATGTCCTTATGAGAGTGGGAAAGCAAAGACAACCCAGGGCAGTTCTGTTCCCACATCGCCAGAGTCCTTGATAAGATTATGCTGCAGCTGGGAAGTATACAGTTTTTATCCCCCTCCGCACTGGTCTGTCAGTGTTATATATCAGTAAACAGAAGGGGAGAACAGAGAAATCTGGCAGTTTTGCAGTCTCTTGCACACTAATTTTTGTCAGGGATGCAGCACTACAGACAGCACTAAAGGAGGGCAATGGCCTTGCAAATAATTCTTCATCCCCAGTGAAATTTTCAGCCTTCTATTACTACCTTTGCAGGGAATGTGGTGCTAAATTGTTCACACCCTAGAACTTAGATTTGCTGTGTTGACATTTCATCAGGGACATCCCCTTTTCTTTGGATGCCTAAACTGTATTTCTAAATACTCCACTGAAATTTTCAGTTACTACAACACAAGGAATTTGGAGACAGAAAGAATATTTCACGGGAGGGCAGAATTATTATTGGTGGGGCAATGCTCTCATCTCCCCCCCCCTTTAACTACACAATGGCTGACTTTTTTTTTTGGTCCCAGACATGAAGACATTGGCAAATGTAGGAAATTCTTAAATGGCACTCAAACATAATTAACCAACATTTCTACTGGCCCATTACACTAGGTAAAGCTATCCCCAGCATAAAAAAAGGATGCGGCTGAATATGTATTACACAAGGATTCAAACCCAGACTTCTAAAACATCTAAGCATTAGGAGTGTATTTCTTCATTATTTTTATTATATTTCTAGAAGGAAGCAATGAGTAATTTTTGTGATTTTCTTCCAGCAGCAGGAAAGTCCTGGAAAAGCACAGTTTTCAAAGCCTGTTAGCAATTCATTAAACACAAAATTTGCACAAGGTTGTTTTGTGTAGAAAATGACATTTTCTGCATGAGAAACAATGTTTTCTGCACGTATAAAATTTGTGCAGAAAATGCTGGCATCTGCACAAAACAACTATGTATGAATTTTGTGCAAAATAAGTCCTAAACTTTGAAGAGTCTTATAAGCCCAAGATTTTTCTCATCAGGGTTTCTTGACACTCAAATATGTTTTTAAAATCATTTTTAAAACCATTTCTATTAATCATTCAAAAACAAGAGGCTGGATGGCCATCTGTCGGGAATGCTTTGATTGAGATTTCCTGCATGGCAGGGGGTTGGACTGGATGGCCCTTGCGGTCTCTTCCAACTCTATGATTCTAGGATTCTAAGACCCAGAATGAGTGAATCTGTCAGCTTCACATTTTCAGTTTCTCCCACATTTGAATTTCTTTATGTCTGTAGTTCTTTCCATCTTATATATGAATACATGAGTGGATTCTGATCAATTCTGGGGGCAAAAGAACCTAACCGAAACAAAGTTCTCCCCCATCCCTAGTAAGATGTGTGGCCAAGTCAGTCCTTGAGGAGAAAATAGAAACCAAAATGGAAGGGATAATGACTCAAATACTAGTTCCTCAGTAGGTTTGTACTGGCCTGAGTTGTGAGTGTAGCACAAGGGGGAGCTGTGTTACTGGGCTGCTGCTTCTCTAGCCAAACAACTCTTCAGCCTATCACCAGATGTAAGCTATCTTCCACAACTATCTCTGCGTCAGGTAAGAAAATTCCATCATCCTGCCCTCCTTCCTATGTCTACTTTCTCTGAGTCCACAAACACACTGTAGAAATCATCCAGTTTGAGACCATTTTAACTGCCCTGGCTCAGTGCTAGGGAATCCTGGGAACTGTAGCATTTGTGATACATTTAGCCTTCTCTGTCAGAGAGCTCTCATGCTACAATAAACAACAAGTCCCAGGATTCCCTATCACTGAGCCAGGGCAGTTAAAGCAGTCTCAGAATGGATTGTTTCTGCACTGTGTTTTTGGACCTATGTGGTCTCAGTCATGGCCATCTATAGATTATTTTGTTACAAAAGCCAACAAAAGTTTGTATGAAAAGAGAGTTGTGTTAAAGACCTTCCTTGTAAATAAGAAACATTAGACCCAAACCAGATATTCATGTGTGAAACAAACAAATAAAAATCATACAGTATGTTAACAACAAGAATAGATCATGAAAACATAAAACCAAAAATCCATTTTATAGATTGAGTCACAAACCCTGATTCTGGGATTCTTGCTCCAGTAATTCCAACTACAGAGGGCCCTTGGAATCCACTGATGTTTGGTTCCAGGACCCCACACAGATACCAAAATCTGTGCATGCTCAAATCCCATTAAATACAATGACACTGTAAAATGGTATCCCTTACAGAAGAATTGCAAAATCAAGGTTTGCTTTTTCGAACAAACTTATTATTAGTATTTTCAAGCCATGGATGGTTGAATCCAGGGATATGGAGGGCTAACTGTACATGAGATAGGGAAGTGGGGCTGAGTGTGCTTCCCCCCACCTTCCATACCACATTGTCACTACCTCCTTCCTCACAGTGGAAAGGAAACATTGGAAATGGAAGACGAACTGTTTTATGTATGGTAGTACCCTGTGTGACAGTCCTTCAGTTATATGAACTGCTCTAAAAAGTAATGGATAGTGAGTGGCTACCATGTCAGTAAGAATGCAGTCTGGATTTGGGTGTAAGCTTTTAAGCTTTATTTTTTTCTGAGGTGCTGAATTTATTTTAGACATATATTTCTGTCCCTTGAATAACACCTTCACAGCTCAGATTAAAATCCAATGGAGATTCACCATGACATTCACATGGAATCTATTAGCTACTACTGGCTTTACTGTTTTCTCTTAATCTTCTGTTCTACAGGCTGAATATACCCAGCTCTATTAATCACTCTTCCTGGGATTTAATTTTCCAAAGTACCCATCATCCTGGCTGCTCCTCCCTTGACATCATCTGACTTGCCAACATTCTTCTTGATATGGGCCACCCAGAACTGGACACAATACTCTAAATGTGGCTTGAATAATGGAAAACAGAGTTGAAATGTTACTTGTGAGATATTTCTGTTAAAGAAGCCCCAAGCCACATTAGCTTCTTTAACTGTCAGATAACATTGCTGGTTCATATTCATCTTGTGATCCATTAATGTTTGTTGGAGTTTTTCCCCACATGTACTGCTATCAAACCGGGTCTTTCCCCTCCTATAGTTGTGTCTTTTATGTTTAAGTATCCAACAGCATGACTTTACACTAAGCTCTCTTGAATATTATCTTTTTTTCATTCTGTAGTAGTGTTTGAACCTGTTCAAATTCTTTTGAATTTTTATCTTTTTTTCAGTGGCATTGCTTATCCTCCCTAGCATTGTCTGAATGGCAAATTTTATAAGCAACCCCTCAACACTTTCATCCAAGTCATTTATGAAAACACTAAGTGCAGGTCCTAATATGGAGCCCTATGACACTCCCCCAAAGACTTTCTTCTAAGAAGATGCTTTGGTGAAGCATTAATTAAGATTTAGACTCGGTACAGAATGCCTGAAAGTGGCAGTCTGGGGCCGATTTTAGGGCTTGGGCTTGTGGAGCAACCCCATGCTCCTGAGCCCTAGTGCATGGCACCGCCACCATCATGGCCTTAGAGGCTGCCACTCTGGCCGCTGAGGCCCCGATCCGGCGGTGCAAATTTTACCATGCTCTATAAATAAATGTTAAGAAGAAGAAGAAGATAGTCTTACCCTCCTCTTATTTTAACCTAGAATTGGTCCTGGGCAAAGACAGTAGAATGCTGAGCTCTGAGTAGCTGCCCCTGTTGTTCTGTGGTATTAAGTTGTTCTGTGATATGAAGTGTGATATTAGTTTAGGGCATCACCTCCCAGTTTTTCCTCGTTCTGTGATATCAGCCACCCAAGGCCAATCTGAGCATTATCATCTCTGCATCCTTGACAACTGCTCTGGGATTCTGAAATATAATGGCAGCCTTGAACCTTGCCATAAAAAGTTGCCCAGAACTCTAGTCCTTCCCCATTCCCTTCCCACTAACCACACAATGGTACTGTTTGTTTTTAGTGGTGCTGTTGCTTCTATTTCCAGTTTATAGGCAACATATTCAGTTTCTTTCCATTTCTTTCCATTACTACAATCCAAGAGATCACTGTGATATCCCACCACTGACCATTCATACTGATCAGTACACTTTCCACTACCACTCCACAATATGCTCTGATTTCTCCCCCCACCTTCATCAGCCTTACTCAGTGCCCCTCGTTTGATACAAAACCTCCTCTCCTCATGCCCTTGAAAATAGAAGGGGAAAGTGGGGGAGAGTAAACATGGCTGTCTCTTGAGATGGCTGAGTACCAATACTGATTATCACCCTCATGGATTTTTGCTACTACTGTAGTCCAAATATGGACAAAATAGCCACACAGTAGAGCTGAACATATGCTGGGCTATTGTAGTACTAAGGTGGTGTAAGGTAACCTTATCCACCTGTTCCCATTCTGTCCCACCTCCCATCTGAAGCATACATATTTTACAAGTCACAGCAATGTGGAGAATCTGCTAAAAGAGAGCGACGCTCACAGAACTAGAAAACATGCCGTGCTGTCATGGCTCTAAGATAGTATACAACCATTCTCTTACCCTCTCAGTTGCATCCTGCCTAAAAAACTACCAATGCATTAACAAAATTGTGGTGTCCTGCATATGAACAACCATCCTTGCAGAGCATGACAAAATCTTTGTCTATTTCCCCCCAACATCTACATT
This sequence comes from Sceloporus undulatus, assembly GCF_019175285.1. Taxonomy (NCBI): domain Eukaryota; kingdom Metazoa; phylum Chordata; class Lepidosauria; order Squamata; family Phrynosomatidae; genus Sceloporus; species Sceloporus undulatus. The sequence goes on along the minus strand of NC_056525.1, from coordinate 46,040,035 downwards.
CCCCTCTCTTTAGGCCCTGTGTCAGCTTGTTTTACAGCTCGCCCCTTTTCACTGGATTCTCTTCCACAGTCTCGTTTCCTTCTCTTATTCTTCCCCCACCCCTTTCTTCAGCCAACCTGCCTCCAGTCTTTAATAACTATTTACTTCTGTGTTTATATTCATGCCTTTCTAATAAAATATTCAAGGCAGCTATACAATAATTAAAAAAAAACACTACAGAACAATAAACCACTAAAACCAAAAGCAGCATATTTGCAAAGATTGCTCAGCCAGCTCTCCATACCCTAAGGGCTTGGGCAAAAAAGAGCAACCCAGAACAATGAGGGGAGAGATCATGAGATGCAACGTCATTACCTCCTCCTTGTGCAATTAGGAATGGCAAACAATGCCAACCTCTTTTGGACTGGGGGTTCTCTCTGTGGTATTCCCTTCACCACAGTCACAAAGACCTGTCCCGTAGGCTGTTAACTGAGATCACAAAGGGTCTAGAAGTCATGCAGTGCCTTCAAGCTGAATGCACCCAAACAATCATGTTGGAGAAGCTACCATCTGCCCTCTCTTTCACCTCTAGTGCATTTCATGCTATCAGACATATTGCTGCCTCCCCCACCATCCTCAGTAATGATTCTGTTCCCCCACCCCACCCTCCAGTGCACTGGTCATGATATGACCCAGCACCTCAGGAGGTGCTGAGCTCCCATCTGTCAAAGAAGTCAGGTTACAAGCAGCCCTGGACACATGCCTGTCAATCCATCTGCCTTTGCACATTTACACACAACACATCCGTATTTGCTGTGGCAGTGAAAATGGAAAAAGTAGTGCAATGCTGGGCTCCAACAAGGCAGGTGCATGTCTAACTCCCTTTCTATGCAGGATCTCCAGAAAGCTTCCCTGGCTATGAATCAGATCCTCAAAATGGTAGTAATTTCATGTGCTGCTGCTGGTGCAGCTGCCAACCCTACAACCAGGGTTCCCCTCACTCTTCTACTGTATCCAAGTCTGGTGTAAAAGCTCCCTTACCTGTCTCTTGCTAGTTTACCCTGGCAATACTATGATCAGAGGAAAAGTGGCCATCTTCTCAATGCGATGGTTGAAAACAGTAACATTTCAAAGCCCTGATCTAAGGTCACATTTCACACTCACTCTAATTACATACATTTCTCAGTCTAATTTCCAGTGCCCTCTGCTAACAAGCAATACATTCTGTACTCCCCTATAACCCACCAGTACAGAGGAATAGAGAGAGATGTTTGAAAGAGGGAGAGAAAGAAAATATGATTGCCGTCTTGTCTATGTCTGGTTCTGGCTCTGGCCATGGTTTGCTTCAACCTTACACAGTGCCAGCATGCAACTTTCAATACATCACCCAGAATATTTATAAGACAAGAGGCTAGGGAAGGCTATGCCCCCAGCAACAGGAACTTACACAACAAAAAGATATTCTGTTTTGCATTGGCATTAGGGGGAGGGAAACCTTGCTAAAGGTGGTGACAGCAGAAAGGCTCATATCTAAGCAAGAACAGGAACAGAATTTGCAGAATTTGGTAGGGGCTATCTAGCTTCATAAGTTTTTGTGACTATACACTTGAGTACCCCAGACCTCTAGAAATTGTTGCACTGTAGTTCCCATCATCCCTAGCCAGCACGGTCAACAGTAAGGACTAATGGGAGTTATAGTCCAGCAACATCTGATAGGACATATGATTCCCACCTCTGTTTTTGAAGGTTACAGGGAGTCTGGTTTTTGGCTAATGTTGGGGGAATTCAGGCTGGGGTGAGGCCTATGGATCTCATTATGAATCAACCTACCAATAATTCAAGTACTGAGCTGACCTGACCAAATCAATTTCTGTCTGCCCATTCCTTCCCTCCAGGGAGTCCTTTCTTGCAAAAGCTCCTGAATGGGCCCATAATCCTGTTACCATGCACGTGCTGCCCATTCTTTTCCTGAGAAGCCCCAGGGAGGATTTGTATCCTACGCCCTAATGGGACTAATTCCTTTGCAAGTCCTGTAATGTGACTTCCAGTCAGAATGCTGGAACTGCTGAAGTGGGAGCACAGGAAGATTTCATGCAGATACAGCATGAGTCAGGTGTGGATTCTAGATTTCACCTTTCTTGGAAAAGGCAGCTACCGTATTTGCCCTGTAGTAATAAACTCACAATCCATTTCCATCAATGGCCACTCTCTTAAAAAAAAAGTTTGCTCCAAAGATGTCATGGAACTAGTTAAAATTTGAAAATGTGAATGGCATCATTCAAGCCTTTTCCTTGAAATTGTTTTTCCTCTCAACCAAAATACAAAGGATCATGCAACAGTAAACCCTTGCTTCAGTAGGGAGGCATCACTTTTGGGGTAATAAACTCTTTTATAAAGGGGAGACAAGATGAGAGATACATCTGCAACTCATAACTTTTAAAATAATTATCTTCTTAAGAGAAAGGGAAGAAGCATCATCTCTGAAACACAGCACCTTCCAAAAACCTGGTATCTCCAAGTAGAATTGGGAAAGATACATCTGAAAACCTGCAGTTGTTGTTGTTGTTGTTTGCATGCCTTTAGGTTGTTTCTGACTTATGGCAACCCAAAGTCATGGAGTTTTCTAGAGCTCAGAGTGTGTGACTCGCTGAAAGTCACCTAGCGGGTTGGCGGAAATGTCGAGTGGAGAATTGAACCCTGATCTCAAGTTGTAGTCCAGCACTCAAAGCACTACACCATCCTGGCTTTCAACCCTGGAGAGCTGCTGCTAATCAGCATTAGACAATATTAAATTAGCCGGATTTATGTTTTTATGCCACTTCCTAGATTCCTTACATAAAGATAAAGGTGGGGAAGGGAAGCTTCTAGAATTCTCCTGGATAATTGTAAAAACCATATTCCAAACAAAAGAAGATTCCCCCACTCCCCAAAGCTCTGACCCACTGTGCAGTTATGTTTCACACAGAACTGGGAATCAAAGATGGAATGCTAATTAATTGCTTTCTATCGATCATATACAGTTCATGGCTGCAATCCTACATGATTGAACATGTTAGTCAGTAATCTGTTAGTAGTCAGTCTGAATGTGGATATACGCTAAAAAGGTAAAGGTAAAGGTAGTCCCTTGACATGAATGTCTAGTCCTAACTGACTGTAGGGGGCGGTGCTCATCTCCACTACTAAGCAGAAGAGCCAGCATTGTCCGAAGATGACTCCGGTGGTCATGTGGCCAACATGAGTGCACTGAATGTTGTTACCTTCCCTCTGAAGTGGTACCTACCATATATACTCAACTACTCATGTATAAGTCGAGGTCAGGTTTTGAGGCCAAAATTATAAATTTTGCCATGACCCATGGACAGATCAAGGGTAAAACTTGGAGGCTCCTTCAGTGTGTGTATGTGTGCATCTGGCAAGAGCGACGCTGATTGAGGCTTTTCTTCATAATTTCAGCTTTCATTTCAGCCACACGAGCAGGTGGGAGGGGGGGCTCTTAAACAAACAGCAATATCAATCAATCAACCAGGACTCTTTCTGCTTGGCTCTTTCTTGCTAAACTCCGCACTACATGGGGAAATCTGAAACAGCTGCTGTCACATTTCCATACTGACCCGTAAATAAGTCGACCTGGGATTTTGGGGTCAATTTTGGGGCATAAATTTCTAGATTTATAGATGAGTATACACAGTATCTATCTACTTGCATTTGCATGCTTTTGAACTGCTAGGTTGGCAGAAGCTGAGGCTAGTGACAAGAGTTCATCCATCATGCAGTACTTAGGCATCGAACTGCCAACTTTCCAATTTTCTGATCTTCAGAATTGGCATCTTAACCACTAAGCCACCGCAACCCTGGATCTAAGCTAAGCTGAATGATATAAAAATTATAAAACTATATAACTATATAAAAACAGCTACATAGCTGGATCTATGCTAGGCTGAGCTATATAAAACCCCTTGACTTAATGAACAGCCTCTGAAGTCCCCTTCACAGCCATTCCATGCTTCATGAAGGGGTGGGCAGGATCACACACAGACACATCTAGCTACATCACCATACCCAGATGTGAAATTATTACAACAGTGCTGAGACCTGGCTAGATCACTTTGCATTTGGCTACATCAACATAGCCATATGCTTCTGGGATTGTATCCACTCCATCGAAGCACAGAATGGCTGTGCATGGGGTTTCACAGGCTGTTCAGTAGGTCTGTGGGTGTTCTGAATAGTGTAGAGGGAGAAAGGGAATATCAACCATATCAACCCTTGCAGTGCCCTCCAAAAGGACATGTATATGCATAAGGGGACATGTACATATATGCATAAGGGAAACAGGATGTCAACCCCTAACAGTTATGTAAACTTGAAATAAGGTTACTAGATTCAATATTATTTGTCTGGACACTCAGTGTCCTAAATTAGCATAAATGCTTCACACTGATCCTAAAACAAAACAAAATAAAAAAGCTAAACCAGTAAGACACTGGAAATATATACCTGCCTGTACAGAGACTGTTCTTGGTCTCTTGGCAGCAACTCCAGAATGATGTATTGATGTTCAGTAGTCACTCTAACACATTTAAGCTGTCATATGCCTTCAAGTCAACTCCAACATATGACTATCATATCATAGGATTTTCTTGGCAAAACCTATTCAGAGGGTGTTTGCCAATGGCTTTCTTGCAGACTGAGGGGATGGGACTTGTCCAAGGTCACCCAGTAGGTTCCATGATTCTATTGGTATTAGGAGAAGGAATGAGGCCCTGCAGATTAACTGGGAAACGCAAAGCTTCTCATTTCAAAGAAGCCAGAATTCATGAGCCAGTACTAAGAAACTCCCCTTTCTTGGCTCATTTACCCAATTGTGTAAAAAACAGGAGTGGGGAAAACAAGAAACAATGGTTTGCATGCCCTACAGCACAACTTATTTATATTCCAGTAAATGATAAACTATAATTCACAGCTTAAAGTGAAGTGTAAATGTGTCCAATGAATGTGACCCTGTTTGAATATCCTAACTGCAATGGTGGTGGTTGTAAAAAGCCAACAAAATCAGGAGGAGATACTAAAAGCTTCATAGTGCAGCTTGATTTTTCAAAAGCACATTGAACATATCTGCATTTGGATCTGACCTATGATGAAAATTTAATCCATTTCTGAAACACCACTAAGATTTCTAGAAAGTTAGGAGACTGCATTAGCTGCCTAGGAAAACCTGGAGGGCTGCACTTGGTACCACAAAAATAAGGTCAAAAACTTTATTTTTTTCACCACATATTTTCACCACATTTGGGGGTTCAAAAAAGTCTTCCCCTGAGCCTAAATTGGCTCCAGATGGGCAAGAAATTGTGGCGGAAATGCACCCCATGCACTCTGGTGGTTATTTTGGACCATTTTGAGGCACACACAAAAAATCTTTTGAGAACTTTTGCAAAAATTGTTTTTGACTCCTAGAAGGTTCAGGGTAGCCTCCAAATGTTATTGTAAGCCTGAGGGCAGGGAACTGTCTATTACCCCCTCTGTTGTAAGCCGCCAGGATTACCAGTGATTGGGCAGCATATAAATAAATCCTATTATTATTATTATTATTATTATTGTTGTTGTTGTTGTTGTTGTTGTTGTTATTTGCCTTCCATACCACACAAGTGCATTTGAGGGTATTCAGTATCAAAGAAAGGTTTTTGAGGGAAAATATTTTGCCAAAAAATTATTTTTCATCCAAAAACAGCTCTGGAGATGCATGGAGCCTACAAACTGCACTTTCCCCACACTTATATAACCAAATACTGTATAACGGGGTGTTATAGTGAGATGCTAGAAATAACCCCTAATTAATTATCCTATCAATGCTGAGCATTACCACTGAATAATAGCAATTGCAGTCAAAGTTGCTTCTGCTATTCCTTTCTGTTCAACAAGGAATGCTTTGGTTAGTAAGGTCAGTAGCATCATGTAGAGAAAAGGAATGTCTGAGCAAAACATGCAGAAAACTCATATTTTAACTGTAACAGGCTAATCAGTGCACATTTTCCTTAATAAATATTCCCCAGATGCCCTGCATAATTTGGATACGGTCTTTTTCAGAATTCATGTAAATTCAATTCTATTGCTTCAGATCTCAACAGGCAACTGGAAAGGGATCCCTTGTGTGAGAGGAATCAAGAATGGCAGGTGCATACACGTGGGTGCGTACATGTGGGTGCATACACGTGGGTGCATACACACACAGACACATATGTGCAAATAAATATCTATTTGTTGTGCAGGAATCAAACACTTTCCCTAAACTAAGGAGGGGTGTTTGTTGCAGGTATATCAAAGAAAGGATACTAAGTGACAAATCAATATGACCATTCATTTTTTTTAAAATATATATAAATTAAAAAATCACAGAAAATATTCTTACTACATTGACTGCCAATACTGGCAATGATTGCATGTATCTAAAGAACTTAGTAGCCAACATTCTCTTTTGTAGGCTCCTTTATATTTTACATTCACCTATTTTCCATGCAAACATTGGATGAGTTGATAAAGCCCTTTTCTCATTCAACAGGCATGAGGAACATATCCTGTGATACACAAATAAAAACAGACCAAAGCTAGGGGGGTAACCCAAGATTCAAGCCTAGTTCAAAAGGTGTGAAATAATCATGGTGTACCCATAGGTCCAGTACCAGCCTGTTGCCCAGTTCAAGCCACCAACTTCTGCTACATTCAGCACACAAAAAACAGACCAAATTCCTTCTGCAATCAACCATGTGCCATGCACTTTGACTACTTGCTACCCATAAGAAAGATATCCATCCAGTATTTCTACTTACCTATGATTCTCAAGCTGGGTACAGGCCCTTCAGTAGGACTAGGCTGCTGCACTTCATATGTGTGTTCTTCCTTAGGAAGACTGTTTCTGTCTTTTTCATTTTGTCTCCTAGTAGGTAGAAAAAGCACACTAGGTCAGTGCCACTCTATACTTATCATACATTTGTTGAGCTACAGCCGGCGGGGTTGGGGGACAAATTCCAGGGACCAAGGGATAACCCTATCATCTAGCATTGTCCTCACTGTACACCAACCAACCATTTCTGCCCACCCAGATGCTTTGTGCGTCACCCTGAAAAACAGGGTAGGGGGATAAAATTGACCACTGACACCTCCCAAAGCTTACAGGGTGAATAACTGGCCAGTTGGAGCCATTTTCATTAGGGCCAGACCTGCTTTAGGCATAAAGGAAGGGTTTAAAATAAGTTTGTTCACACAGTTGCAACATAAACAAATTGCATGGAGAATTCCTTATAGTTCAGTCCATTGTTCATCCCTTTATATGACCTCTGTACAGGACTTCTGACCAGATCCTTCTAAAAGTCACTAACTTCTTTGATCTAATGTGACAACTCACATGATTCAGTTACCACAGTGAATGTTTGGGCTGCATAAAGGTTCACTGAGCTCAGTGTTCCTGTTACTATTGTACCATGTACCTCCAACTTACAACTAAACATAGCTCACCTTCAGGGTTCCTCAACAAAGCTCCTGCAGGTCAGTTGAGCATTAACATGAAAAATGGTGGCTGAGCTGGACACTAAGGAAAGCAAACACTTTTCTCTGAGCAATCTAATGCATAGATCCACTGAATTCTTATCTGATCAGTTTTGTCATAGTTATATCTAATTTGGTTCTAACACTGACTCTAACATGGAGTTGGTTCTCTTGTTAGTGTCTCTGCTATGGCTCCCATCTGCAAATTTCATAAAATGCTACCCTTGAACAGAACTTGGAAATATTACCTTTTTGACTACAACTCCAGAATCCCCAGCCAGCATAGCCAAAGTCATGGGGGATTCTGGGCACTGTAGTAAAACAGGAAACTTTTTTTTTCAAACTCTGACCTTTAACCAAAAAAAGCAGTATTTTGTGGGGTGGGGCCACTGCCTTTCTCTGTGTTTGCTTTGGTGGAAAGAGAACAATCCAGGAGACCTCCTCTATCCCCCGAGTGTTGAAACGGGATGACTCAGACAGGAACATCCCAAAGCACCTGCCAATGATTTCACATTTACAGACATGCTACTCACCGATAATGAAAAGGGGCTACAGTGGCCATGATGGGATGGTTGTGCTGTGGAACAGAAGAAAAACTGATGGGTCCAGTGTGTAGCGCAGGGCCCTTATTAAGGTTGCTTGTATCCAATGAGATCACTTGAGGTTTGTCCTCCATTTTGGATGTTCCACTTCCTTTCCAGTTTGTTTCTGAGGTCCACTGGTCTTTTACTGGACAACTCTGTGGCCTCTTTGTGGTGGGTCCCTCTGAAGACCTGGACAACAAAGTCTCACTATACAGGCTGAGATAGGAAGGGCTCTTCCCTGGGAGGTGAGAGGTTTTTGCAGGTTCAGAAGCAGTGGTAAGCTTCCCAGGACCCTTCTTGACACTTAGGCTGCTAGTGTCTTCTGCTTGTCTTGTGACATCTTTTACTCTCTCTGTTGCTTGTACAACAGCTTTCTTAGCTGTGCAGGCATTTCTGGAACTGGCCTTATGCACCCCTCGGGGGCTATTGCAGCTAGGCACCATGCTCTGGCTGAGATTGGACTCCATCAGGTCCATTCCAACATGACTCTCAGGTCCCTCTGCTTTCTTGAGACCGGGCTTCTGCTTGGATCCTTTGGGAGTTCCACTGCTTGAGCTAAGCACTCCCTTGCCTGACCTGGGTGATGGTGCCCTCTGTGAGGGAACCGCTCCCACACTGTTCTGCCTTGGGGGTAATTTTGGCGATGCCACCAGAGTGTGTATCTTGCTGTGGGATGCAGCTCTGGGAACAGGAATAGAGGAGGCATAGTGGGTACGTCCAGTTGCGTTCACATTGGCTGTTCCATTCATCATCAGCAAATCTCAGTTGGCAAGGATCAACCTGGGAGAGGGGAAATGCAGAGGAAGTTAAGGCTGGAAGTTTTATAGCCAAATCTATCTATCCAAGAAATGTGGTAGGTTCACCAAGTGGTTCACTTTTCCTTGGGTCTCTTTTTAATGAATATTCATGTTACTGAAAAAAGTAATGCCCATCCCCTAAGAATTCATTACCATCATTGTATGTTATTCATTATTTGTTACTTAAAATATTTATTCTTTGACTTCCATGATGGTATTATTACTAATGGAAACCATTTAAAACAATTCAGCTCTTAAACAATGAAGATCAATTGAACAGACTAAAAACATATTAAAAATGTTTTAGCATGTTTAATCGAACATTTTAAACCATCATTTCAACACGTTAAACATATTAGACAATAGTCTCAATGGACTAAAACTATGTTAATCAGTTTAACAAGCTACAACAGCTTTTCAAACATGGTTTGAAACCATGTACATGTACAGTGGGCCCTTGGTATCTATTGGGGTTTGGTTGGAGGACCCCATATAGATACAGAAATTCATGGATGCTCAAGTCCCATTAAATACAATGGCACATTAAAACGGTGTTCCTTATATAAAGTGGCAAAATCAAGGTTTACTTTTTGGTCGACTTATTTTTGGAATATTTCCAAACCATCAATAAAGATAAAGAATCTGTGGATAGAGGGCCAACTTTTCTCTTGGGGAGAAAAACAGTTAGTCCCCAAAGACTTGATTTTAAAAAGCCATATATTATTTTGACAGCAGAACGTATAGTGTCAGAACCAAGTGGGGCCAGTGTAAGGGCCCAAGGAAGGCATTCCACAAACAGAATACTGATGGCATATACTAGGTCTTAAGATGATAATAACAAAAAGGAAGAACAAACTGTAAACTGATAGTAATCTTACCACAGCCAAACAGTACTTACCTTTTTCTGAGCTAGTGTTATTATCATCTTAAGAACAGTGCATGCCACTGATTTTTCATCTCATTAACATTTTTACAAGTATTTGGATTTGTGCTATGTTAATATAAATTTAATGCAACATTTAAATCACTTTAGGTCAGTGCTACTGATTTTTTTTCTCCTAGGACATTACTACATGTGGTTTTAAACCACAATTACACCAGGAAAGGAGCAGCTCTGGTAACAGTTATTGCACAACAAAACCTCCAACTTGTTGCTGTTCTATCCCAACCTGTTCCTTCCTGGGGGAATCCATCAATGAACTGGCAAGTGTGCAAGTCCCTGGGTGCAAAAACATTGTTCCCAGGACAGCTGTGCAACTGCCAGTCACATGGTGTTAGTGTCCTTTCGTACTCCCTGTCCTCCCTCCCTCTTGATATTTCCAAGCACCCTGATTTTGTTGTTTTTGTGTGCCTTCAAGTTGTTTCTGACTTCTCTCTCTCTCTCTCTCTCTCTTTCTTTCCTTTCTTTTTTTGAACGTCAATCAGGGTAGCAGAGTTCCAGGATTGTACAGAAAAGGATTTTAAAAAACAAACCTAAAGGCATGCTGGGTAGGGCATAAGAAAGGGAGATGGGGTTAAGGAGAATCAAGAAGACTGTTGAGAAGAGGCACAGTGATGGCTTCTCTACAAGCACTATGTTTCCTTTTATTTATTTTTTGTTACTAGCATGACTGTTACAAGAACAGGGCTCATGTGGTAAGGTTCCTAATCAAATATTTCAGTTCAACTATTTTTAGCTATACAAGAAAAAACATTTCAGATAATCATACTGTACATCATATGAATTAAGATGATATTTTTAAAAAGTTCTGATCTCCTACATTTAAATCAAGCATATTAAATCAGATCTGGAAGGCAATGGCAAACCTCCTCTGAACAAATCCTGCCAAGAAAATACCATGATAGGTTTGCCTTAGGGTCACTATAAGTCAGAAATGATTTTAAGTTACACCACAACAACAACAAATTAGTTAGGGTATCACAATACAGAGATGACTGGGAAGAGAGTATGAATATGTACACACAAACACATGCCATGCTGTCAAAATGTGAGGATTCTTTGAGGTGAGATATATAATGAAAGATCAATTTCTTCACTTCTACATTTCTGATGCTCAGTTTCATTACATAAATAGCTGGGGACAAAAAATGACGTATAGTCCAAGCGTTAGCCCAAGAAATGATCTCACATTACAAAACTTTAGTGGCAGTTGAGAAACTTGACAGCCACAATGTGTTCATGAAGCTGTTTCCCTTCACTGGAAATCCTGCTGCAAGGAATGTTTTTGTTTGCATATGCCTTCAAGTTGTCTGTCGTCGTATGGTGACTCCATGAACTTCATAGGGTTTTCTACAGCAAAGAATACCTTGAGCAATTCTCATGTCTACCTGGGGATCCAACCACACTGTTTGAGAAACACTGGCCTACAGCATCTAGTATTCTTTGGCAATCTCCCATCTAAATATTAACCAGGGCTGACCCTGCTTAATACTTTAAGATCAGACACAGTCTGGTGACTTTAAGGTATTGAGACACTCATTGCAAGGAATAGATAGATATTTGATAAGGATAAAAATTCAACAGAATATACAGGTTGAGTCTCCCTTGTCAAAAATTCTAAGTTCTAAAATATTCCAAAACCCAAAAAATCCAGCAAGCTCATAGTCTTGGTTTTATTTTTGATTCTTCCCTGTCGTGTATCCCCCAGATCCCAACCACAGCTAAGGCATGTAGATTCTTTTTATACAATATTGCCAAAATCTGACCATTTCTATCTGCCTCTACTGCCAAGATTCTGATCCATGCCCTAGTGGTCTCACGACTTGATTTCTGTAACATCCTTCTGGCAGGGCTTCCTCTTTCTCACCTCCATCCTTTGATTTCTATGCAGCATTCAGCTACACGCATTATTAAATCCGCCCACCGCTCTGACCATATCTCTCCTTTGTTGTCATCCCTTCACTGGCTCCCCTTCCCCTTCCGTATTCAGTATAAGCTTCTGTTGCTGACTTTTAAAGCCCTCCATGGGCTGGCCCCTCCTTATTTATCAGATCTTCTTTCTCCTCACCTTCCCACTCATGCCCTCCATTCTGGTAGTCAAGGTCTGCTGTCTCAGCCCAGGATTTTCTCTGCCCCGTCCCAGATTCATCCCTTTTCACTTGCTGCCCTCACTCCTGGAACCTCCTTCCCCCACAAGCTGCATGGGTCATCACTTCTTTAACTAGTTTCAAAACTGACTTGAAGATCATCCTGTTCAGAGAAGCATTGCCAGGCATTGCGTGACTATTATTTGCTATTTGATGTTTTTAATTAGTTGCCTGTCTTATTGAACCCTTTCCTGTATGGTTATGTATTATTTATATGTATTATGCTCTTATTTCTTACATTGTACACCATGGGCAGGTTTACTTTTATCTATTTTATTGTTTGTATGTACAGCGCTGTGCAAATCTACAGCGCTATATAAATAAAACATAATAATAATAATAATAATAATAATAATAATAATGTCCACATGGGTAGCTGAGATAATGACACCTTTGTTTTCTGATAGTTCAATGTATACAAACTTCATTTCATGCACAAAATTATTAAAAATATTGTGTATAAAATTACCTTCAAGCTATGTGTATAAGGTGTAAAGGAAACATAAATTATTTTCATGTTTAGACTTTATCCCATCTACAAGATATCTCATTATGTATATGGAAATATTCCAAAATCCAAAAAATTCTGAAATTCAAAACATTTTTGGTCCAAATCAGTTTGGATAAGGGAGACTCAACCTGTAAATTATCAATGGGATGCAGACCATAGTTTCACTGGCATGCTATCATCACCAGATTTTTTATTATTTTTTAGGCCAAATAATTTCAGCAATGTAGCAAGAAAGGAACAAATGTATATTTTTATATTTTGTATAAATACAAACAAAAAAAGAAAGAAACATATTAGCTGGCATGTCTTACTCCCTGTTCAAGTGACTCTAATGTTCTCTTATTTATTCTACTACTGAAAAAGAAGAAATTGTTTCCTTTTTTTAAACACCACAATGAATTACAAAAACTAATTATTTTATTGAAATAGCTTTCCATACTCTGCCAATTTTAGGGAAATCTTTCAGGTTAATGAAAAATAATGAAATGTCAGTACAGGAGCAACCTAATTGTTTACAACTCATTCTAGAAACAGAGATAGGAATGGGGAAAATAACATATCTTTATCAATAAAGCTTCACCAGTGTAAAGCTTAAAAATTACTGACTTTGTTGACATAAATACTTTCCACGGAAAATAGGGGGGGGGGGGGGAAGGAATCAAAGCTTTCTAAGAATCCCACTATCAAATGGAAAAACAGCACAAAAAGTGGCCAAACTAGCCAAACAGGGACTCACTAATTCCTATACTCCATTGCAACTGGGCAAGCAGCTATCCCCAATAATACATTTGTCCCTCTACATTCACTGGGGTTAGGGGCACCGGACCCCCATGAATGTGGAAAGACCACAAATAACAAAAACTCTATGTTTTTACCTGTGAGAACACGTCTCTAAGAATCTCTAAGTCCTCCAGTGCAACTGGAGAACCAATATCTGCCAGACATTGACCATAGAATTGCCTAGTTGAGTGTTCTCTCTATGAATCTCTAGGTTCTTCGGTGCAACTTTTGACCATACAGTTGTGCTGGAGGACCTAGATGTTCCTGGAGAGAACATATTGATAAAATCAGTGAATAATAAAATCCTCAAAAGTCAAAGCTGCAAATGTGAAGGGATGAATGTACAATGTTTTCCCAATCCTCAGCTCTGTTCTTCTAAGAGACCTGCTCAAAGCTCCCACGCAGATGGCCCATTTTCAAGTCTTTGCCTCTTTTCCAAAGGTCTTCAGACTCTCCACTCAAAAATGTCAGTGCCCGGCCCAAATGCAGAGACTTTGGATACCACCTTCTGCTTTGAGGAGGCCTCAGTGCTTTACAATGTCCTACACTTCAGCACCAGAGTCTCCTGCAACTCCTTAGAATCAACCTTCCTGCACTGCAGCCCCAGAACAGGCAGCCCTGTGAGGGAGGGGGAAAGGGAGACTTACCTGAATCTTGGGCTACACAGAGTCACCACCACTCACATGTTGCACCTCCCTCCATACAGGAATGCAACATTTGGGGAGTTCAAATCCTATTGCTCACCAGATGTTTTCTGGCCGAAACATCCATCTCTCTCTCTCTCTCACTCTCTCTCTCTCTCCTGCAGACTCACACAGGATCCTATACTGCCTGCCAAGTGTTTACTCTAGAGCTGGGAGGCAGCTTCTCCTCTCAATGCTAAGCTAATTTATGTTGCTAAGCCTTTTGGGTGATGGAAGCTCAGTCACCCTTGTCACAGTTCTCAGACCACTGAGAGTTACAGCTCCATAACAATCAATCCCTTTTGTGTTAGAGTGTGTGTGTTAGACAGAGGGAGGAACAGATAGATAGATAGATAGATAGATAGATAGATAGATAGATAGATAGATAGATAGATAGAT
>NC_056525.1:45991916-46025666 GCF_019175285.1 Sceloporus undulatus | reverse complement strand
GAACAAATATGAAAAAGAGAAATCCTATTTGTCTCTGCTTGTCTCAACCTTTCCTTCAGCCTTTTCCTCCAGCTGCTATCTTGGCTTCAACCTTGCTCCATCTGGAAGGGCAGGAAACAGAGTTAATTCCTGAGAGGAAGTTTGCTCTGAGTTGTTTGCTTGTTTTTGTTTTTAGAGGTACTTCACTGACCCTATTCTCAATGGCTCATTTCCTAAAATCCTGCCTGCCACCGCCTTGAGAGAGCACAATCTGAGAAAGAAATATATTCTAGAAGCAGCAGGAGGAAATCCCCACATTCTGATTTGTCACACATTTGAGTTAGTTACATCTGGAAAATGGACGTGTCATCCTCTACATGAATTAGGTTTATTCATATCATCATAAACCGCATGACTAGCAGCCTGGTCTATTTATCCAGAAACAAAAGTCTGACTCACTTTCACCATCTTTGCTGAAAGAGATCTTTCACAAACTTTAAGGCAGGGATGGGAAACTGTAGTAGGCTACAGTAGAAGGTTGTATTGGCCCCACAAGAGACCCCCCTCCAGCCCCCCCATCATTTTTGCCCCACAATGCCCTATAGGGATCATGTTGGCACTTTGCTATGCTGTGGGTCCTCTTGGGTCATCATAAGTCCAAGAGAGGCCCCTTTTTAGCAATAGTAAGTGACTGAAAGCTTGTTTCCTAACTTAATAAAAGCCTCTCATGGTGTAAAATGGCTGCTGGGGGCGATATGTCAAAAATGCACCCCACACGCCCAGTAGGCATTTTGGAGCAAATAAATATTTTTGAAAAAATAAAAAATATGCCTTGCAGCCATAGAATCAACCCCAGGGATTTATCTGGCTTAACCTATAAATATATATCCACAGGGCCCTTTGTATCCACATGGGTTAAGTTCTGGACCCCATCCTTGAGGATGCCAAAAACCACAGAGCCTCAAACCCCATTGTTTTCAATGTCAATGTGCTGTGCATATGGACATGGCAGCACAACTATCTGCCTGGACTATCATTGGGGCAAATGGGGTAGGGCCATCTGCAGATGCTCAAATCCGCAGATGGCAAGCCTGAGGCTGGGGTGGGCAGACTGTATGTACGGCTCCAGCTGGGAATGGGTGCTGATAGGATCCCAGGATTTAAAGCAACCCATACATAAAAATTTAACTTTCTTTTCCTCTGGTGGCATCTGCCCTGAGATTTATATATCTAGATGAAGACCCAGAGAAGCACAGCAATTTCCTCAAACTACAACTGTTGGTCTGAGGTTTGGCAACTCTAGTAAGCAACATTAGCTTCTTTGTATTAGCTAAGTCTAGCATCAATATCACAGCCCTTGTCTGGGCAAGAGGATACTTTCTTATATATTTCAGACTGACTCTTAAATCAGCTCCAGTCACTGATGTGATGCCCTCCCCCATTTTCTCATCTGTTAATGCTGACTAACTTATTAACTTGGGCTCTCTAGTTCATCAGCTTTCTCTCATCTGACAACCAATGCATTCCTGATGCTCTGGTGCTGAAGATAGATTCTGCATCAGACAAGCAAGATGGTGCTGGATGCATCCAGTGTACAATATTGCTAAGGCACTGTGCCAGGAAAGTTCATAACAGTGGCCTTTCCTAGGGAAGATATGAAGATTCTGACAATAAAATATGAGAGGAGGAGGAGGGAAGAGCAAGGAAAAGGCTAAAGGATCTCTGGTGATGTAATGGAGCTTCCCACAAACACTGCCTGCCAGCAAGTGTTATGCTGCCATGTCAGATGCCAAATAACTGTGGGTTACACAGTGCTGGGCCATGTTTGGAATGTTTCCCATCTAAAGGAGAAGAGAAATATAGGTCAGAATTTCAGAGTGCATCAGAGGATACAGCACAATGAATGCAAAAACAAAGCAACCCTTCAAAAGCAAAACCTAGGGTGCTGCCACACTGTAAATTAATGTGGTTTGGCATTGTTTTAACTATCATGGCTCCATCTTATGAAATGCTGGGATTTATGGTTTGTTGTGGCACCAAAGAAGACTAAATATCTCACAAAACTACAAATCCTAGAATTTCATAGCATTGAGCCATGGTAGTTAAAGCAGTGTCAAACTGCTTTAATTTTGCAGTGTAGCTGCAGTCCCAGTTTGATAGAATCTCTGCAATCCCAGACCAGAATCAAAGTGACATTGGACTTAATCTTTAAAAAGCATAGCAAGCTGGGTGACACGTTTCGTGCTCTGCAATGATTACAGACTTTCAGTGTTGTTTGCCAGAATTCAGCTAAATGTTGTTTCTTCTCGATCATTTGACTAGTAAGCCTTTTCAGAAAGATGGGAAAACAGGTCAAATTATGGAAAGAAAGACTTTATTCAACAGACAAGGCCTAACCATTTTCAAATAGAAACAACAACCACCCAAAGTTGATTACACTAGTAGCTATGAAACACAATGTTCTCCCTCCTAGTTATTTTGAGGACAAGTTGCTTCTCAGAGGCAGAGAGGAAAGAGGCACTTAAAGGTCAAGACCACTACAGATAGTACCATGCAGAAAAAAACACCATCTCTTTTATGTTAATCTTGAACACTAGCAATCAAGGTCAGCCCCTAACATTAGGTGCGGGGAGACAATTAGCTAAGACAACAAAAACTGATAGACTTATTTCTAACTTTTCCTCCTGAGCTGTACTGTTCTCACCACTAGATGTCTAGATAACTATTCGAGTTTTGAGGGCTTTTAATGGTATGATGTTTGTTCTGCTGATTTTTTTATTTTATTTTGTCTTTTAATTTTCTATATTAAAGGGTTTTACAATTCTAAGTACTGTTTAACTGTATTTTAATGATAAATTTTTAATATGTTGCTATTTCTCATTTTGTAACGGTTTTAATTGTATTTGTTTTAACCTTTGTAAGCCATGTTGGATCCCAGTATTGGGGAAAGGGTGGGGTGTAAATGAGTTGTTATTTTTATTCAGATATTTCACAGTTTAGGCCCCTAAAGTACTCTGCTGCCTCTTCTGCAAAAGTTTACTCTCTCATCAGAATTGCTTAAAGTAACATTCACCTGGCAGTCTAGTCAGCTTCACCATATGGAATGGGCAGGGGGAACATTTGTATTCTTTGAGACAGAAAAAAAATGTCTTGCGCCTGTCTTGCTATTAATACAGACCAGCCAAGATATATTTAAAAAGCACTGTAAGGGCACATCCAGATGGCAGTCTTCAGAAGCCCCACCTTATACTCTTCTTCAACACCTTGTAGGATAAAACTTGACGGTATCTTGATATCTTCATTCTGTGCCAGCTACCTTTCTATCAGTCTCCATCCATCCTACAGATTACACTATTGTTTATGTATGAACCTAGGTGAACCTAGTGCTACCATGCCTAAACATTCCACACCATGTGGTTAGGTTGTATGGCATTCATCTCATTCATGTAGGGAGTCAAAGCCTGCATCAGGAAAAGTTCACTCAGCAGGAACGCACTGTAGAACATCCTGAGCTGACTGGTCATAGTTGAGATCAAACAAAGAAGCACTATCCAGATGCTTCATCTCATGTGAAGTGAAATACTAAAGACTCTATGCATGACACTGGACAAGAAGACAATATGAAACTGGGAGAGATAGCTAATACTCTAGAGGACAGAAATAGGATTTTAGATGAACCTGACAGAATGGAGAATTGAGACAAAACTAGCAAAATGAATTTCTATAGAGCTATAATCTTAAGAATTAAAAACCAGAAAACAGTGTGTGCATGACCAACATATCAGGCATGTTGTAGCTGTGCATTTCTGCATCAGGAGTAAACTGGACTAGATTAACTTTTACAGTCCTCCTCAACCTCTTTGATTACAGGAAGCCATTTTTTTAAATTTAATTTTTAAAGTATAATATAATATCTATTCCAAAAATCCATACCACATTACACACATACAAATTACATCAGCAACTAATACCTCCTCCCCTTCCCCTTCCCCTTCCCCTTCCTCTTCTTCTTCTTCTTCTTCTTCTTCTTCTTCCAAACATCATCATCCCTATCTTCCCTACTCTTACTCCTTCTAATTCCCTTCCCTATCGCCTTCTCCTTCCATCTCGTACCTTTCAAACCTTCACTTCCTCCCCTCCTCCTACCTATAATTCACTACTCTACCCTTCTCCTTCACGCAGTCTTCACATACTATCTAATCTTCTCCTCCCCTAATTACAGGAAACCATTTTTGCATATCAGATCTCAAATTAATCTTTCATTGAAGGAAGTATATCTAACAGAGATGGCTTTCCATGAAACACAGAGACTTTTTCTACATCCCTAGACAAACAACCATTCACTTACAATCCTTGTCACTGCAAGGATTGTAGGGCACACAAGCTCTTCCATCACTTTGCATTTTATCAATTGTTGGCAGTTCTGGAGAAGCCATCTCCTTTTCCACTTAACAAGCAAGGTAAGGAAACTATTCCATTTATACCCAGATTGCAACAGAAACTGCATTTATTTCTCCAGTTCGATAGTTCACTTTGAACGGTAGCATGGATTTTGACTGACAGTAGTTTCAACATCATGCAATTGAGGAACTCACTAACAATAAACAGCCAAGGTTGGCAACTAGGAGTTAGGCCAGATTTTGTGCTCACAATATGTTTCCAAAATTCATGCTGATTAACTGAAGTTAGGCTCATCTGTCTCAGGGCACAGTTGTCTATTTAGACTGGGTGATGACCATGGCTCTCTATTTGAAGGCACTGGTTTGGGAAGTGTGTGTGTGTGTGTGTGTGTGTGTGTGTGTGTGTGTCTGTTGGCTAAAAAGGGGTAATTGAATTTAACAAAGACATTTTGTTGTCCAGTGTAAAATGGCAAATTCCATACACACACGCACAATTCAAGATGCAGCATATCCAAGTTATTTAGGCACCTAGGGCAGAAAATCCTTCAAATTCCTCTTACTGAGAATAAAAATACAAAAATAATAAATCAAATAGCTGGTTATATGCTGCCCATCCCAATAATTTGGATATCCAAAATCAGCTGCCTTTCTCTGTTTAATGGTCAGGCTGACCCAATCTATACTCCAAGTCAGTAAAGAGCTAAGATTACACATTTCAGCCATTACTCATAGAGCAAACCAAAGATAATGACATGCAAATGGATAATAATGTATGTATAGATAGGACATATGATGGACACAGGTTACATGTATACTAATGTGAATCATACTGAGCCATCTCCAAATTATGATTTCATTTTCCCCCAGCTGCCATCATGTTAGAAACAGCTGCAAGATTACCATGTACACAGCTCACTGTGTCCCACTAATTTATATAGAGCCTATAGAATGATAGAGGTAGACAGGACCAAAAGACTCATCCAGTCCAACTCCCTGCTGTACAAGAATACATGACTAAAACACTCCTGAAATATGACCATCTAACCTTTGTCTAAAGACTCCCAAAGAAGGAGAGTCCATCAGTCTTTTCCACTGCTGAACAGCTCTTACAGTAAAAAAGCTCTCACTCCTTTCCACCTAATACCAAGGAAGCTGTTTCTGTCCTAAACTGGTGTCTGGTCACTATAATGGACTGGATGAGAGCAAACAAATTGAAGCTTAATCCAGACAAGACAGAGGTGCTCCTGATCAGTTGAAATTCAGATCTGGGAATAGGGATTCAACCTGTGTTGGATGGGGTTACACTCCCCCTGAAAACTCAGGTTCGTAGTTTGGGAGTACTTCTTGATTAAGTGCTGAGCTGGAAACCCAGGGATCAGTGGCGATCAGGAGTGCTTTTCCACAGCTAAAACTCGTGTGCCAACTGCGTCCATTCTTGGAGAAGTCAGATCTGGCCATGGTGGTACATCCCATCTGGACTGATGTAATGCACTGTATGTGAGGCTACCTTTGAAAAGTACTCAACTAGTCCAAAGAGCTACATCCAGGCTGTTAACCAGAGCTGGCTACAGGAAACAACAGCTCCACTGGTTGCCAGTCTGTTTCCGGGCACAATTCAGAGTGCTGGTTTTGACTTATAAAACCCTATACGGCTTGGGCCCAGGTTATGTGAAGGATCGTATCTCCTGTACAAGCCCCCCAGAGTATTGAGATCATCTGGAGAGACCCTTCTCTCTGTTCCACCACCCTCTCAGGCATGTTTGGTGGGAACAAAAAAGAGGGCCTTCTCTGTGGCTGCTCCCAAGCTCTGGAATTCCCTCCTAAGAGAAGCCAGGATGGCTCCATCTTTGCTTTCTTTTCAATGGCAGATAAAAACGTTTTTATGCCACCAGGTCGTCACATATTGATATGGGTGCTGTTTTGTTTTTGTTTTAAAGAGTTTTAAATTTTAATACCTGTAATGTAATGTATTTAATTGTTTGATTTGTTTATTTTTTTACTTTGTATTTTTAATGTTTTATACTGTTTTAACTTAGACTGTTTTAAGTTTGTTTGTTGCCTTGAGTCCTTGTACTGGGAGGAAGGTAGGATATAAATAAACAGAATAATAATAATAATAATAATAATAATAATAATAATAATAATAATAGCAGCTTCATTCAAAGACATAGCTGTGTGTTAGTCTGGAAAATCAGTATGCAAAGGGATCTTGTAGCATCTTTGAGACTAACTGAAATAAAGAAGTTGGTAGCATGAGCTTTTGTAGGCTTGAGTCTACTTTGTCAGATGCATGTTTTGCTTGTGATCTACTAAGACTCCCCTCCCCCAATCCTTGCCACATGTTCTGTTATCTAGTGAGATGTCATTTATCCTATATTTAGACATTTCATTTTCTTGCCTAAATGTAGCAGTTTAACATTTATCCCTGCTGAAGTATATATTGCTAGTTTTGGCCCAGCTCTTGCATCTGTTATGGTCACTTTGAATCCTGGCCCTGTCCTCTGGGATATTAGCTACCCCTCCTACTCTTAAGCATGGAGCTGATATTGGTTCACAAGCATGATGACTGTATTTGCTCTTCACTTTATTTTCTTTCATAAAGAAAGATGCCCCCACCCCCATTCTTTTCAGAGTGCAGATTCTCAAGAAACAGGTCTAAATAATAAATCAGAGCAGCAGAAAAGAGATTAGGAGCAAGAGCTGGGGAGGAGAGACAGAGAGAAATGTTCTCAGATGAGACTTGAGAAGAGATGTAGAGTCATCGAAGCAAAGAGAGATGCAGACTGAAATGAAGTATCTGGAAGGCTTTCATTAACAGCTATATGCTTGCTGCCTTTATACTGTGACTACTCAGGAAACTGAGAGCCAGTGTGGTGTAGTGATTTGAGTGTTGGACTATGACACTGGAGACCAGAGTTGGAATCCTGGCTCGGCCATGAAACCCACTGGTTGACACTGGGCAAATCATACTCTCTCAGCCTGAGAGGATGGCAATGGCAAACCCACTCTGAACAAATCTTGCCAAGAGAACTGCAAATTGCAAATGATGGAAATGAATTGAAGGCACAGAACAACAAAAACCCAGAAGACTGTTCTGATTTAACCCTGAGAGCTTCTGTTTAGTTTCCACAGCCAGCCCAGTAGAACAGCAGATACTGAAAACCAAGCTGTTCTTGCAATTGGATCACAAGATGCTGAAGCAAGTGATGACAG
The DNA here is from genome assembly GCF_019175285.1 of Sceloporus undulatus. Taxonomy (NCBI): domain Eukaryota; kingdom Metazoa; phylum Chordata; class Lepidosauria; order Squamata; family Phrynosomatidae; genus Sceloporus; species Sceloporus undulatus. The sequence continues at coordinate 46,018,074 of NC_056525.1, read as the reverse complement.
TCAGTTAATCAAGGACAAAGCTTGAATTACAGCCAAGGTTTCCATCTTTTTGTGCATATGTGTACCACCCAGTTGGTGTATTATATCCTATGGTTCCTCTCTGTGCTAGGTTAAGCTACTATCTAGGTTAAGCTACTATCTGTGAGTGAATTTCTGCTTCTTTTACAGGGGGCAGAAACACAGTACTTTTGTCAAGATAGGACAGCAACTGTAATGACACAGGGACCAGTCACATTGTCCTACAGATCCTTATTCTAAACTCCTATTCCCACTGCTGGGTACAGGGACTCCTGTATCCTTTTCTTACTCATTCCTGATGTTGAATATTCAGCCACATATTTAACTTCCCTTCTGCTCATGCTCTTTACAGCAAATAAACCATTGTACCCTGGAGGAGAGAAAGGAAGCTCAACTATAGATGAGATTGCAACATAACACGTGTGAACAAAATCCAAGAAGGTGTAGTGGTTCCAGTGTTGGACTAGCACTTTATAAGACCAGGATCCCTGCCCAGCCATGGAAACCCACTGAATGAACTTGGGCAAGCCACACATGCAGCCTCAGAGGAAGGCAATAGCAAACCTACTCTGACCAAATGTTGCCGGGAATTACTAACTCTCCTTGAGGTCACTGTAAATTGGAAACAACTTGAAGGCACACAGCAAAAACAACAATATATATGAGCAGGGCCTCTGTTCCTGACAACACAATTCTGCCACTATGGGCAAGAGCCAACTGGTCCATTTGCTGACAGAATTGCATTGTCATTGGGACCAGGACAGAGGCACTTCTTTTGCCGCTTCATATATACCTTCAGGATCTGCTCTGGGGGGTTGGTGAATCCTCTAAAGCAGGGGTAGGCAACCTGCGGCCCGCGGGCCAGATGCGGCCCAGCAAGGCCTTGGGACTGGCCCCAGCCCGGTCCTGCCGCCGATTGCCGCCGGAGTATTTGGCCTCTCGCGTGAGGGCGTGGGGCCTTTGGCCTATCAGGAGGAGGTGGGCAAGGGAGGGCAAGTGGCGGGAAAGGGGGGAAAGCGGCGGGCAAGGGGGGCAATTGTCTGTAGAAGCCTCAGAAACATGCATTTATATTTAAAAAATTTAAAAATCAGCAATTTTTTCGCATGTCCTCCATTTAAAAAAAGTGTCCTCCATTTGAAAATTTTGTCGTACATTTGTCCCGGTTTATTTATTTAATTGTTTTTAATTATTTAATTATTTATTTTTTGGCTTCGGCCCCCCAGTTGTCTGAGGGACAGCAACCTGGCCCCCGGCTCAAAAAGGTTGCCTACCCCTGCTCTAAAGCAAGGTTTTGTTCAGCACGGATGGGTGCAGGAGGAAGAAACTCCCATTATGCTAGTAGATAACCATGGGGGCTGAATCTGAACTGCAGAAAAATGTGGTTTGACACCACGTTAACTTCCATGGCTCCATCCAAGGAATAGTGGGATTTGTAGTCTGATGTGGCCCCACAGCTCTGTGAAAGAAGGAGGTTAAATATCTCACAAAATCCAAGAATTCCATAGCACTGAGACATGGCAGTTAAAGCAGTGTCAAACTGCATTATTTCTGCAGTGCAGATTCAGTCTAGGAGACATTCCACTCGTGCACTTTCAAGTATACCTTTGTGGTTATTAGGGATTAGAATACTAGAATCAGAGTTGGAAAGGAGTGCATCCAGTCCAACCCCCAAATAATACACAATGAAGACACTGCCAACAGGTGGGCATCCAGCCTCTGTTTAAAAGCCTCCCTTAAAAGAGACTCCGCCACTCTCCAGGGTAGCGTGTTCCACTGTCAACAGATATCACCATCAGGAAGTTCTCCTTAATGTTTAGGAGGAATTTCTTTTCCTGTTGCTTGAATCCATTGCTCTGGGTCCTAGTCTCTGGAGAAGCAGAAAAAAGCTTGCTCCATCCTCAATATGACATATCTTCAGTTATTTAAGCAAGGCTATCATGTGTCACCTATTAACCTTCTCTTCTTTAGGCTAAACATAACCAGATTCCTAAACTGTTCCTCAAAGGGCATGGTTTCCAGACCTTTCACCATTTTGGTTGCACTCCTTTGGACATACTCCAGCTTGAGTTATGAAGCCCAGAAGTAGACACAATATTCCAGGTGATGTCTGACTAAAGCAGAATGGAGTGGTTCTGTTACCTCTCTTGATCTAGACACTGTACCCCAATTGATGCGGCCTAGATTGCATTGGCTTTCTTAGCTGCTGCATCATATTGCTGACTCATAGGAGTATCACACGGGGTTTATCCCATGTAGAAATGGGATTTAAAATAGGAAAATCCCGCAAAAGTAGGATCGTTTTCACCAACGTCGTACATTAACATGCACAGAAAGTGGACAAATCCCACAAAAGGGGGATCATTTTCACACAACGTCGGTGGCATTAAGCATTAATCTGGCACAGAAAGTGGACAAAATTGGCTGCTTTTTAATTTCATGATTCTTCCAAAAGTAAAAAACAGCCAATTTTGTCCATTTTGTGTGTGGGTTATTTTCACGTTGATGTTCAATGCCCCTGATGAGTCTGAAAACGATCCCACTTTTGCGGGATTAAAATCCCATTTCTGCATGAGATATAGGCACTTAGCCTCCCATGTGATAAACTCCATATTCAGTTTGTGGTCCACTAAGACACCTAGATCCCTTTCACATGTACTGCCTTCAAGCCAGGTGCCACTCATCCTATATCTGTGTGTTTCATTTTTACTGCCCACTTGTAGTATCCTACATTTCTCCCTGTTGAACTTCATTTTGTTAGGTTTGAACCCAGCTTTCTAGTCTGTTAAGGTTATTTTGGATTCTGATCCTGTCCTCTAGGGTATTAGTAAAGCTTCCTAATCTACTGTCATCTACAAATTTGATAAGCATGCCCTTTATTCCATCATCTAGGTCATTTATAAAGTTGTTGAACAGCACTGGCCCCAAGACAGAACCCACTAGCACCCCATTAACAATTTCTTTCCAGGATGACGGAGGAGCCATTGTTTGTTAAGTACCCATTGGGTTTGATTGGTCAGCCAATTACATATCCACTTAACAACCACACTGTTAACAATATGCCTTTTAAAAAAAAAAGGAAACTGAGATGCTTAGAGACTAAACTTTTCCATGCCCTCCTCTTTACTATTCTGTACCTTCTCTGCATTCCTACAAAACTGATGCATATCAATGGCTCTTGCAATGCTTTTGTCTGTGTTAAAAGATATTCCACCCATAGCACTTTTCACCCATTCCTTCTCTGCTCATAGGCCTGGGCATACAACCCTTACAATAGCAAGTGGAGAATGAATCCCCAAAGCCACCTGGATGCTAATAACGCATGACACAGGATAACACTCTATCCAAAGAAACAGCATGCTTATGCTTGTTAAGTATTTTCTCCCATTGATCTAGTGAAAGGGAACTGGCAAGGGGCATGAATGAGGACTTTTTATAGTGCAACTATTTATATAAGGAGTTGTGAAAGGAAGCAATTGCTAATTTAGTTTGCTGGTTTCTTCAAAATATATTGCCTCCAAGGCTCAGTACTGAAGAATACTCCTGCACTGTAGTTTACAAATACTGAAAGTAATCTTATATACAAAACTGAGATAATAGAAACAGGGCAATGTGCTAATAGAGGAAGTATGTTTGGATTTCTCACTGACATTTTAAAGGCGTTAGGCAACCTTGGAGATATTTTCTAAGAAAACAAATTTGGAAAAATATGTTTCCATTAAGCATATTCAGGAAATATTTAAGAAATGTGATCCATCTTGCACTCAAACAGTTAATAGCTGCTTGGTTAGAACCACAGATAAGAGGCGTGAAATTACACTCAGATTGAAGAATATGAAAACTGCAAATGTGGAGGTGTTCTGCATATTTTGAAGGTGATATCCAGCTCAAAAGGATGTAAGAAAAAGAATTAGAAAAAACGGAGCACTTTTCGTTACATATGTTGTCTGTAGCAAGTAACTCAGCATTTTTCAAGGCTTTGCAAACAACAAAAGCTGACCACCTATCTTCTTCCCAGCTGGAAAAGGAAGCAGGTAGTGTGCAAGTGTGTGCAAAATGGTAATGCAGCCTCAGCAATGGAAAAGAGAAACTCAGTCCAATAGATGCACTTTTCATTTCCAGTCTTCTTCAGTCACCTACATATGTGGTGCTGAAAGGACAGCTCCTGTGGGAAATGTTAAAGGCTACATCACAAATATATCTGAATTTTTAAAAACCACCTTAGGAGTGTGCAGCCAGCGTGATGTACTGGTTTGAACACTGAATTACAATCCTGGAGACCAGGATTTGAATCTTCTCTTGGCCATGGAAACCCATTGGGTGAACTTAGGCAAGTCATATAGCCTCAGAAAACACCATGTTAGGTACTCCTTAGGGTGGTCAGAAGTCAGAAACAACCTGAAGGCGCACAACAAGGAATTTGTAGTGAAAGCTAGTGTGGTGTACTGGTTTGAACATTAGATTTTCATTCTGGAGGTCAGGGTTCAAATCCCTACTTAGGCATGGAAACCAATTGAGTGACCTTCTGCAGGTCACATTCTTTCATCCTCAGAGGAAGGCAAAGGCAAATTTCCCACTGAACAAATCTTGTAGGAACACAACAAGAAATAAATTTGCAAGAGGAAGTGCCTATTAATATAAAGGAAAGACAAAGCTTCTAAACTTTGTAGATTTCAAGTTCTGAGCCTTTGTGTTTTCTGCATGAGCTACAGTTCTGGAAACGAAGAGCTGAAAAGTTATCCCATGGATGGCAACTGTTTTTAAAGGTATCTTGTACACTTTATACAGCAAACAGTTGTTAAGCATATACTGGTGATACATCAGTGTTCTCCCAAGCAAATGTGCCAAGTAATCCCATATGAATCTATTTCAAAAGCTCTGCTCTGTATCAAGGAACCCAAGTAACTTGAGATGGGCTGAAGGACAATGGCAGAGTACATGTTCTGCAGGCAAAATATCCCAGATTCTAATTCTGCAATCAACAATTTGACCTAGAAGAGTATTGTCTGACATGCTGGAGAATGGCTCCCCAATTAGTGTAGACCATATTGACTAGAGATGGACTGTTAGTTGAGCTAGATATAGGCATACCTCACTAACAAAGTTTCTGACAAAGAAGCTCCTTTTTACAAAGGGTTTTTACACTTCCCCAAGATCTCTTTTCCTTCTTGTCAGGTTGCAGCAGCATGCCTCCAGTAAACAGCACAATAAAGTATATATGAGCTGGAAAAGAATGCAATCTACTCTAGCTCTTCCTGTTGTATCAGTGTATGCATGCATGAACAGGAAAAAAGAGAAAAGAGTGGAAAGCAGATAAGCCTGCTTATTCCCAGCATGTTAAAGAATCATGTTGTTGTCTGCCTTGACATTGTTTCTGACTTATAGCAACCCTGAGGTGAACCTATTACAGAGTTTTCTTGGCAGGTTTCTTCAGAGGGGGTTGCCAGTGCCATCCTCTGAAGCTGAGAGAGTGTGACTTGCCCAAGGCTTGCCTAGTGGGTTTCATGGCTCAGTGCAAGTTCAAACCCTGGTCTCCAGAGTCACAGTCCAACATTCAAACCTGTACACCACTATGATTCTATAGAATCATAGATTCTATCATAGATCTATAAATTTGGTCAGAGAAGTGCAAACCATAAGCAAAATGGAGGCTGGTGAAAGATAAAAGACATCCATGGATGCATTCTGGATGAAGCCTTCACGTATTTTCCAGAAGGTTTAAAATGCTTTTGTTTACTATTGCGAGGCTCACCTGTGATAATTTTTTCATTTTATAGTTATATATTGTTAGTTTTGGATAAAACATTGTTGAACTGCACTTTTTTTCATGGTGAAAGAACTGATCCTATTTTTCCAGGGTATTTACACCTCTGGTACCAAATTTTCCATTAAAAAGAAGCAATACTTCATTAACTGAGATATACCTGTATAAGGCAATTTCCTATGTATCGGCCACGGAAAATTAGACACTTTCTAACTAAGAGAAACAGCCATGCATAAACATTTTCTATGATGAAGATCTCATTGTTGCTCCTACTTTTCACTAAACAATCTATCCATGTTGTCACTGCTTCTCATGCAGCTGTTTGTACTACTCATTCCTTTACTCTTTAAAAATAGTGTCTGGAATTCTTGCCCCTCCATTCTTATTATTGCTCTAATTTTTATTTCTCCTCCATACTTCCACAGTCACATATACAGAATATAACCCTCATTGCTTATTTTTCATTTTCTTCCCCATCTAGTTTGATTCTTTGTCACCTATTTCTAGCGTACTCGACAACAATTCTTTCCCCATTTTCTTAAGAATGATAGACCCCTTCCCCACCCCCCAAAAAACTGTTGATTCTTTTGAGGTTTTTAAACAGAGGCTGGATGGCCATCTGTTGGGGGTGCTTTGATTGTGAGTTCCTGCATGGCAGGGGGTTGGACTGGATGGGCCCTTGTGGTCTCTTCCAACTCTATGATTCTATTATTCTGATATGTGATGCTTTTAATAACTACTTCACAGATAAAATCTCTCAGATAAGAACCGACCTGGAAGCCAGGATTGCTGCAGAATTGACTGATGAGGTGTCCAGTGAACCCGTTATTGAGGTTAAAGTGGATCGGTTTGAGCTTGTGAATACCGAGGACATGGACAAGATCCTTGGAAATGCGAAGAAGACAACATGTCCGCTCGATCCATGCCCATCATGGCTGGCCATCCAGGGAGGTCATGCCTCAATGGCATTTCTCAGAGGTGTCATCAATGCATCCCTTAGGGAAGGTTGTGTTCCAACTTGCTTAAAGGAGGCAGTTGTTAGACCGCTCCTGAAAAAACCTTCCCTGGACCCCCTGGATATGAAAAACTACAGGCCTGTTTCTCATCTGCCATTTTTGAGCAAGGTGATCGAGAGGGCTGTCGCTCTTCAACTCCAAGTCATCTTGGATGAAACCAATTATCTAGGCCCATTACAAACCGGCTTCAGGACAGGATATGGGGTGGAGACTGCCATGGTTGCTCTAGCTGATGATCTTCATCTAAGCATTGACAGAGGAAGCGTGACCCTGTTGGTGCTTCTAGACCTCTCAGTGGCCTTCAATACAATAGATCATGACATCCTCTTGGAACGCCTGGGAGAGTTAGGAATCGGTGGCACTGCACTCCAGTCGTTCCAGTCCTTCCTCTCGGGTAGATTCCAGAGGGTGATGCTCGGGGACAGTCGCTCCTCAAAAACGGAGCTTAAATGTGGCATCCCTCAAGGCGCCATACTGTCCCCGATGCTATTCAACATTTATATGAAGCCGCTGGGGGAAATCATTTGCAGACATGGAGCAGGGTGTTATCAGTACTCTGATGACACCCAAATATATTTCTCCATGTCCCGATCAGCAGCTATGACAACAGATGGCATTTCTCCCCTCAATCAGTGTCTTGAAGCGGTAATGGGCTGGATGAGGAAAAACAAACTCAGGCTGAATCCAGACAAATGGAGGTACTTACAGTAGGGCCCCCCAAACCAAGTATAGGGTTGCAACCTCCAGTCCTAGATGGGGTCACGCTCTCCATAAAGGACTGTGTTCGCAGTCTGGGAGTGCTCCTAGATCCGTCGCTTCACATGAGAAATCAGGTGCATGCGGTGATCAGGAGCATCTGTTATCAGCTTCGGCTGACACACCAGCTGTGCCCTTTCCTGGAAGTAAAGGACCTAGAAACTGTTGTACATTCACTGGTAACTTCACGACTTGATTTCTGTAATGCACTCTACATGGGGCTACCCTTGTGCCTAGTCCGGAAACTTCAACTAGTGCAAAATATGGCAGCCAGGCTGGTCGCCAGAAAAACTAGGAGTTACCGAATAACACCCATCTTAAAATCTCTTTACTGGCTGCCTATTAGTTTCCGGGCACAGTACAAGGTGTTGGTTATAACCTTTAAAGCCCTACATGGCTTGGGTCCAACCTATTTGAGGGATCGCCTGCTTCCATATAATCCGCCCCGCACCCTCAGGTCCTCTGGGAGGAATCTATTGCAGCCTTTAAAAACCAGACTAACTGCTACCTCCCAGAGGGCCTTCTCTGCAGTTGCTCCCAAACTATGGAACGGTCTGCCAGATGAGATCCGTCAAATTGCCAGCTTAGACAGCTTTTAAAAAGCTGTCAAGACGGACCTCTTCCAGCAGGCCTTTCCTGAATAAAAGTGCCCAGCCACAGAATGACTGCCCCTCACATCATGTATCAACCCACCGCTCTGTCCTCACTGTATTTTATTGTGTTTTTAATAGATGTTTTAATTGTAATTTGTTTAATCCTGTTTTAAGGGGGGGGAATTTGGGACATAAATTTGTAAATGTGGATTTTAACATATTGTAGCCGCTTTGTCTTGTCACAGAAAAGCAGGATATAAATAAAAGTTTTATTTATTATTATTATTTATTATTTATGAAAATAATTAATATAGCAGCAAACTAAATACCTACATTCCTTTTCCTTTGTTCTATTTCTTACTGACTGGAAGAAGGAAATAAAATAGGCATAAGCAAGACTTCAGTTCTGTGGCCTGGTCTCAAGACTATCTCACATTATAATAGATACAAAAATAACAACAGTTCATGACAATGTCCATGCACATTTAATCACGGTACTGTGTGTCTAAGAAACTGCTGGCATGCAAAGAATTTGGTTTTGCCATTGCTGGACTAACATTTATCACAGGTTTGGGTAATGTGGCAAAGCCAACTTTTGCATGATGCACAACTAGATTACAATGAGCTGTTGTCAAAAGGCTGCATGTGGTGTACTTTCCCTCTGCCTGCAGCTAGCAAAAGCGACAACTGAGATCAAATATGATTTCTGGTAAAGTATAAAACCCTGGTGCAAGTAGAGTATAAATTTGTTAGCATTGGTTGTGCAGTGCGTGATGTGCCACGCTGACATTTCACACCATCTCACAAGCGACAGGCAGCTGTGTGCAAACTGCAGAAATGCCGCTCCCCTTCCAGAAGCTGACAAAAGAGACTCTAGCCAGATGTCTTTTCATGCGGTTTTTATTCTTCAAAGGTTCCACTATGTACAAGGCTATCTTACAATTTCAACACCATCCACCATCATCCACAACCCACACTGTGACTTGAGGCACTCTCCTTTTATAGCCAGGGCTCCATGTGGCCTTTTTGGCCCTGCCTCTTTCTCCTGTGTCACAATGATCTCTGTCCCCTGTCCAGGGTGACTTTGCACTTTTGCAGCCTTTTGCAGCACTTTACTGCACTTGGTGACCCATCATCTCTGATGTCACTTCCCACGACTCAGCACTGGTGGAAAAATGCCTTGTCATCATGGCTGACAGTGACCCCTTGTTGTCCAGTCACTATTTAATACCACATTGTGCATTTTCTCAGGACTCTATATCCCAACAAAATCTCCACCAGCAGGGCTACACCAGTGCTCAGAGAGGTTATAATAGCAGTTTCTCTTCCTTTCTCAGGTGAACAAGGCAGCTCCATGTTCCTGGGAATATCTTTGCTTGTTATACATTGGTCGGATGTGGGGGTGCATCTGGGTGCCTTTCAGCTATCCTGCACACACCAGAGAAGGGCAGAAGAAGCAGTCGTCATCATCTCAGAAGAGGGCAAAAGCTGCTGCTTCATTCCAAGGGACACAATGACAGCTGGAGGGCTCCCAGGTGCACCGCAGAGTGAACCAGTGGCTAGAAGCAGTGGAGCTGCCCCAGGATGCTTCCCTTGTGTATCCAGGGTCAAAGATACTGTACAAGGTGATACAGAATACCTCTTTGACCAATATCTAGAAAAGTACTTATGCCGCTGTAACCAGGGGTTACATCAGCAGAAGCCAACAATAGGATTTTGGTCTAAGAGATTCTGGGAAGAGCACAGCCTCACATGACATGTGTTTTGCTAAATCACTATGTGATACCAGTATTATGTGCCAATATAACTTCTTCTTGTGTGCCTTCAAATTGCTTCCAACTTATGGTGACCCTAGGGCAAACCTATCACGGAGTTTTCTGAGGCTGAGAGTGTGTGACTCACCCAAGGTCACCCAGTGGGTGTCCGTGGCTGACCAGGGAAAACAAACCCTGATTCCAGAGTTGTAGTCCAACACTCAAAAAATTACACCATGCTGGCTCTCATCACTATCACTATAGAGGAATTAAACTTTAGCATTGTAGACTGTATATTACAGAACATTATTTATACTGTACATTATTTGACAATATGTATACAACAGTGAAATGCAAATTCAATTCAAGTTAAAATTGCTATAGAAGAAGTTACTCGTTCAAATTCCTGTCCAAAAAGAAAAAAATGAAATGCAGTATTCAAGCTTTGTCTGCAAATGTAGAAAGACCCCATGACTCAGAGCCAAGATAAAGTGTGAAATGGACTGAGCACAACTAAAACAGTATCTGTGAAAGCTTTCTCCTAAGAGGCACCAGCATTTCTATTCCACTAGTATGAAATCTAAGAACATGAATCAAGCCCCAAAGGAAGATGCAATACATCTAGTCCATGAGGTATTGACTCCAAATCAACCTGGGGAACCCCAAGCTCATGGCATATGAAGGGCATCTCTCTTTCTGGCATGTGCATATAACATCTGCTGTCCTTCAGGGCCACTTCTAGTACTGCATTTCAAAGACCCAGGTGCACATGTTTGTATCCTAACAATGAATGAAAATGTCCTCTGGGACAGATAACACACTCCATTCCTAGGGAGGAAGTCAGTTCTCTGGGTTAATTTCAAGAATTTGGCTGCATGTCTGTCTTTTCTGCATTCTTTATTAAATTATATTAACCTTTCTCCATTTGCATTACAGATGTTTGGAACTGCAGTTTCAAACAATAATATTGAAAACAGACTTTAGATTAATCAGAAAGGGATGGACTCTAACAAAAACTCTTGCCAGTTATTCCATCCCCTGCTGCTGTTTAAAGGATAAGCAAATAAATAAAATAAGGCCATCTGGCTCTGATAAAATTGGTATCAGCAAGTGGTGGCATAGAATTATATATCTAGATCCAGATGTAGTAATGCTCAGAATTTAGGGAGTTACTTTTAAAAAAGCAAGCAGGTAGCATATTTAATTACTTGCATAACCAAAAAAGTTATCTGTTAACTGTTGTTGATGATGATTATGATGTTTCTGACTTATGGGACCCCAAGGCGACCTAATCATGGTATTTACTTGGCAAGATTTCTTCAGAGGACGTTTGTCATTGCCTTTCCCTGAGGCTGAGAGCATGTGACTTGCCCAAGCTGTTACTGTAGTCCAAAAAGTAACTGAGACTGCTCCCACACCACAGAATTAATGCAGTTTGACACCACTTTAACTGTCATGACTCTGTCCTAAGGAATCCTGGGATATGTAGTTTATTGTAACAACAGAGCTCTCAAGCAGAGAAGGCTAAATATCTCAAAAAACTACAGACCTCAGAATTCCATAGCATTGAGCCATGGCAGTTGAAGTAGTGTAAAACTGCACTAATTCTGCAGTATAGATGCAGCCTTACTCCATTACTCATTGTTAATGTTACCACTACTGTTACTATTGTACCACTGAAAAATACAGGAAAGCTCCTGTATTCTGACACCTCTAATAACCAGAATACTGGATTCCCTTGCATGGATTCTCTCAGTCATCATGAACAACAACAACAGCAGAGAGACAGTTTAGCAAAGCACATGGCTGCCACATACACTGTGCAAATAGATGCTTTAGGTGAGCATGTAGAAGCAGCCACTCATTCAAAACATCTCCCTTCCTAATCCTCCTTTCCCCAAAACAATCATTCTATAGTTCATGCTTGACCAATTTCATGTGAGCAAAGAAGCCCTCCCTGCCTATCCTGACCTTGCTCACCCCAATCCAGTCAAAGGCATAATACCTAGCATGGCAGTATTATCCCCACCCCACACAGCCTCTTTCCCCCTCTTTCTGGCAGCAACGGGAGTATCTTTCATTTGGGCAGAATGGAGGAAGGATGAAGACAAACTTATTTTTAAAGTTTTTTTTAAAATCCAACTAACCTGAGTGCTGCTTTTATTTTCAGTGTGTTTCTTCTTCCTCATGCTCCATCTTCTTTCTATGCTCTCTTCTTGTTGCTGGTTCCTCTGTTCCTCCCTTACTGTATCACACCACACAAAGAGGCAACACAAGGCCCATGTGAACCTTGCTCTTCCCTCTCTCATTGCAATAACTGAATCAGAGCATACCAAGTAAAAAGCAGCAGGCAGAAATCCCATTACATTACATTGCAATGAAAAGTCATGAATTACAGTCCTGGCCATTGCAAGCAAAAAGTAATACCATTTCAGCTAATTACAGAAGAAGAAGAAGAAGAAGAAGAAGAAGAAGAACTAGCTACCACAGTAACTTGCCACAAATAACAACAACTAGCTACCACAGTAACTTACCACAAATAACTATTTACAACTGTGCTCCGATTTTGTTAGATGAGAAACCCTGAAGTCAATAGAACAAGCTAGACATGACTGTAATGGATGTATTCTAAGCCTGCCCAATTTTGAACCCAATCTCATAAAATAGCATAGGACATTCTTATCACCAGTAAAATCCCAAAAAGATTCTCACTACCAGTGATGACGTTCTAGGCTGAAATATTCAAAATCTGCAATCCAGAGTCATCTATTTCAAGCAGATAACCAGGCATTAGAAGCCTTCTGCCCTAAAACTGTTCAGTTCCTTTGTTTTTAACAGCTTAAAAACAAATCAAGGTTGTGAATCTTCCACAACAGGATTGTAAAAAGCAAAAGAATCATTATTGAGGAAGATGAAAAAAACCAATTCCTCCTTTTTTGACCTTTAAAGTGCTGACCACTTTTGTGAATTAGTAGGAAGATCCATTTTATAAGTTCAGCATTACTGATCCCTGGCTCTAAACATTTACAAATAGAGAGTACTCTGGAAATGAATACCCTTGGGAAGTAATGAACAGAGGTATGTTCATCCAAGTGCTACAATGGCCATTAGAATCTGAAATCCATTCTACAATTCAGATTAAAGTGTGAAAATTCAGCTCAGATTCCCCACGGACTCCACAAATGGCTCATTAGCCCAGCTATACTGGAAGTCTACAGAAGCTTCCAGGTCACATAGATCTCTTCCTCAGGCAGTTCCCTTTCTTAACTGTGTAGGTTGAAATATTGTTTTTTAAAACATCCATTCCATTAAAGGCAAATCATTTGCATTGTCGTGCATCTGCTCTGCATTTGTTTGGGATCAACACAGTAAGAGAGAAAAAGAAACTATTTTTATGTTGTGCCAATCATCTGTAGCATTAAAAGCATCTGCAGGACAGAAGCAGCTTGTGCTGTCTTAGCAGATCGAAAGGAACAAAAGAAATGCCTATTTTTACATTCAGCATGCCATGAAGCTGGACTGTGTGCTACATTCAATAGAATAAGTTGCAATGCTAAAATCATATTGTTCTGAGTTATGCTGTCAGGCCTTTGCATTGACCCTGGCTGTTGAAGTTGGACAATATGTACTAATGGGCAGTTGGCAGCTGTTCCAAGCACCTGCAATTTGATTCATATCACTCTGGAGCAGGTGAAACTGCTCAGTCCAGAAGAACACTAGCAGACTGTATGCAACAGGAGTTAAGTATTTGAGTGGTGAGGAAGGGGCATGGAGAGACAGCACACATGTCACTGTGGATCTGTTATCACCTGTGTGCTTGCTTCTGTAGTCCTACAATATCTGACCAGCTTGTATTTATATCTGTAAATAAATAAAAGATGAGGAAAGCACTGCAAACATCACAATCTCCTCCTGTTTAAAGGAGTAATGACTCTAGTTTGGAGTGTGGAAGGATACAGGCCATGAATTCCCTTTCTCACACATCAGTCATTTTACGACTTGTGCATATACGGAAGAAGCATTTCACTCCCTTTGATAGACCACTGGACTCATGCTAGCAGGATACTGAGATGTCTTGCTCATATAGCCAATGAGGACTGCCTTGGTTCTTGTGCTGGGAGAAAGGCAAGTTATTACATATGTGTACACATATGTATATATATATATATATATATATATATATATATTTATACGTACATACATACATACGTACACACACACTCCCCACCACCACACCCACTTTCAGTTTCAGATGGGGAGGGAAAGTGAAATCTTGGCATGCTGCATACCAGCCCCCTCTAAGCTACCACCTCCACACACCATATATCCCAGTGTGTTAGACTGTAACTCCTATTGCCCTAGATGTTGGGCTAACTGGAGATGGTTAGAGCACATCTACAGGGTGCCTTCTAACTTGTGTCTTGAATGGCATTCCAGTTTGCTCAAAGAGCTAGCCAAGTTGATTCTGTCTTTACTGACTCTCCAAGTAAGCAAAATCCCACTGCAAAGCTACAGCTTCTCAGATGACCTTCTAGACATACTCAGTTGCTGTGATAATCAGTGAATTTTGTTCATACTTCAATGTGCTGGGTTTCCCACGACTGTTTCAGTCTCTTGGGCTGGAGCAGGCATAGCCCCATCTTTCTGTCATCTCCTCCACCCTGTGGTTTGTGGGACAGCTGTGATCAATTTATTTTCATTAGCGCTCTGAAATCACTTCCTCTTTTGAAAAAAGTTAATTGGAAGGAGACCAAGTGAAAGCAAAGGATGAAGCCAATTATCTAGGTCAAGCCTGCTCCCTGGTAGGTTTCGTGAACTAGCATTCACTCCCCTAGAAAAGTGTGACACAGCACTAATGGGAACTCATGCACAGCAAGCCTGTGCTTCATTCACCTGCTGAAAATGTCATTTCACTAATTGCACAGCCCAAATTGTTGGTACACAGTTTGTGGGTAATGAACTAGAGACCACAAAGAGGCAGAGCTCAAATGCGTCTCATCTAATACTTTATATCTCACTGGGGTGGGTACAAGACCAGTTTTCTGCCCGAAATACTTGTTTTCTAAACATGGGGTGAGGGTTTTAAACCAGGAGTGGCCCTCCACATGTTATTCAATTGCAACCTCTGATGTTCCTTACCATTGGGTATGCTAGCTAGAGCTGTTGGGAGTAGGGCTTGCTCCTCAGTGAGTAATTGTGACCACAGACTTCAGGTCCAAGAAAACGGAGGGGCAACTGTATTAATTTTATATATAATTACATCTTCATCATTAAAAATTAGAAATTTTACTTCTCGGAAGGCCTGCTTCATCAGTTAAT
Source organism: Sceloporus undulatus (assembly GCF_019175285.1). Classification (NCBI taxonomy): domain Eukaryota; kingdom Metazoa; phylum Chordata; class Lepidosauria; order Squamata; family Phrynosomatidae; genus Sceloporus; species Sceloporus undulatus. Next base: position 46,002,857 of record NC_056525.1, on the reverse strand, counting down.
TATGATTGCAAGTTATCATTGTTTGCAAACTATTTAAATTTTAATGATTTACAATATATAAGATAATCTCTGGTTTTTCCTCAGATTGGGAGAGTAATACCATTTGGATGAAAGTCAATCAAAAATATCCCAAGAAAGCATTCTATTCCTGATCAGTATGATGTGTATTCCATTCACAGAATAAATGAAATTCTAACTCCACAGAACTAAGGTTCAGGCTGCAACTAGCAGCTCTTTCAACTCAAAACAAGAGGGAAACATCAGCATCTCTGGTCTAATCTGCACTGCAGAAATAATGCAGTTTCACACTGATTTAAATGCCATGGTGCAATGCTATGGAATTCTTGGGTTTATAGTTTCATGAAATATTTAACTTTCTCTATTAAAGAGCTCTGGTGCCATGACAAACTACAAATCCAAGAATTCCATAGCATTAAGCTATGGCAGTTAAAGTGGTGTTGAACTGCATTAATTCTGCACTGCAAATTAGACCTCTGACCATACTCTGGAGCTGTAAATTGCAATCTGGCCTTCAAAGATTTCAGAGAAACTGTATATTTCATGTTTTCCGCAAGTGCAGAATCATCTAGATTTTGGTGCTGAATCTGCCATTTGTAGGATGCTTCCAATGCATTTTTCACATTGCTCAGCCATAATATTTATTCAAGTATTTCTTTGTCTAGTAATATTCACTTTGGCCCAGGAGAGTTATTTGGTCTAGCCAATAAGTAGTCCATCCCTTTCAGCAAGGCAGATTGCTCCTCATCTACACCACCCTAGGCTGTTATCGTGAGCATATTTTGGTGTGATGTACTGTCACTTGCCCTACTACTTCCTTGTCAACTCTGAAGGCTGAGATGATGAGATGCAGGAAACATTTTCTCCTTCCACATCAATCCAGCACAGAACTGAAAGTGGTAATAATGCCACCAGAAAATTCCACCCTTGGCATCCTGGAGGCATTTGATCTATTATTTCCTGAATGACCTCTTACTAGTAGGAAATTGCACTGCTAGGCAACCTGGAATAAAGACAATGGGAAATCTTTTACCTGAAACAGGGGATTTTAGCTTATCAAGATACAGTGGACCCTTGTTATACGCTGGGGTATGGTTCCAAGATCCCCCGTGTATAACAAGATCCATGTATGCTCAAGTCCCATTAAATATAATGGCATAGCAAAAATAAACAATGGAAAATCAAGGTTTGATATTTGAAATTTATACTTTTTTTGAACATTTTCAAACCGCGTATGCTTGAATCTGTGTATAAAAAATCCATATATAAGAAGGGCCGACTGTACATGCTAAAGATATACCCATGATCAGAAAAAGAAAAGGAGGTAACAGAAGCTGGGGCTTGAAAAACTGATGTTTTTGGATTACTGTGCTCAGAATCCTATATAGTTCCATCAGGGCTAGCCTGAAGATAGAGAGCCCTCCCTCCATGATAACTGACATCCTCTGGCCTGAGAGGGAGTGAACAGGCAGGCCCAGCTCCATCAGGGCTAGCCTGAAGAAGAAGAGCCCTCCTTCCAGTCCATCTGCCTTGGTCCAAGCCTCAAAGGGAGAGAAGAACCACTGGACCTCATCCCCTTCCCCACCACCATTCCCTTCTCCTTTTGTGTCATGTCTTTTAGATTGTAAGCCTGAGGGCAGGGAACTGTCTAATTAAAAATAATAATTGTAAGCCACTCTGATAGCCTTTAGAACTGAAAGGCGAGGTATAAATGTCATAAATAAATAAATAGTAGCCATATAATTCTCAATCTGAACCCTAAATCAACTTTTACGCTCTGCCAATACTTCACCACAATAGGAAGGTTTCATAAGGGGCATAAAATTTTATATTTGGGGATAAGCCTCCCTGAATTCTCCCAGAAATCATAACCAGTCAAACCCATATTTTTTTCAACTGCTGCAGAAACCCAACCTGCAGAAACACCCTGTTTTTTGTTTTACATGTAGATGGGGGAGAAGTGATTTTTTTTTCTTTTGATTTTATAAACCATGAAAATATATACACACACACACCCCGTTTAGTAAACAAATAAACTGCTTTCTTAGATGAAGAACTTGGAAAATCACTGTAGCTGTACCTTCTTGTACAACTATGTTCAGCTGTGACACAACTGCCTTCCTCACAAGGTCAAGGACTTAAACATCTTTACAGCCACAAGGAAATGCCCACTAAGGAGGTACTGTATAATTTTTGATGCTAGCACCAGTTTTAATAAAATATTTTCATCAAGTGTGAATCAGTGCATTCACTTCTTTGGTGTGTGATACAAAGTGCTGCACGAGTTCTTTTCTCAGGTTTCTAGGCAATCCAAGGAATTAAGAACATAAAAACATAAAAACCTGCCCTATACAGAATCAGATCATTAGTCCATCTAGCTCAGTATCATGCCCCAACCACATGTCCTCTAAATATGTTTGACAACAGACTCCATCTATAGCCATGTTAGCCAGGAATGATAAGAGCTGTAGTCTGATAGACTGGAAGGACAGCAAGTTGGACAATGCTAATCTACACTAACTGGTAGTCACTTCCCAGAACAGCATTCTTTTTGAGCCTTAGAAATGAATCTAGGACTTTTGGTGCAGAAGAGAATTGTTCTACCCCTAAGTTAAAGCCCTCCTTTAGTCTTCTCCAGCTTTGCAGTTTAAGAAAGGAGAGACTAATGGCTGATGCCAGAACTGGAGGTTGCCTAAAGCATAGAAAAATTTTGTGGTTTGTGCATGTCTAATGATGTTAGGAGGAAAGGTTTGCAACTGATTCAGCTGAATCTCAAATGCCAATGCAGATAAGTTCAGCTTCAGATCAAATCAAATTTAAGCAATCCAGTTCTAGACTGTAAAAGTACCATCTGAAGCAATTTGGATCAAATTCAGATGTCAAAAATATATGGCAAAAAGCCAGATAGTGTGTCTCCAACATGACCATATGGGAAAACACCAAGGTAGTAAGTTGTCACAGGAGACGAAGGAAGCTAGGCTTTGCATGCTGTAAGCTCCAATACGCAATCTAGGACAAGAATCTCACTAACACTGAGAAGGAGTAAGGTCACTAAAGTTACCTGCATTTCTTTGTTTGCCAGATTTACCTGCTAGCACCAAATTGTTGAAAGAGCTGGAGCAAGGGGTTTGGATGGTGGTGGGCTGTCATGTCGGGTCTGTCTATTAATTTCACAACCTTTTGTCTTGTTGAAGAGCATATCTTAATCCTCTATTTGCCTTTCTTGTTAATTTGTTAAACTCAGTAGTAATCATTGGTTTCTATGTGTTTTAAGAGCTGAAACTTATTTCCCTCACTCCAATTGCCCCTAGTTCTTGTTAAGTGTCCAATCTGCTCTCACAGTGTGACTCATTTTTAAAAATAATTTGGCAGGTTTGCAGAACAGATATCCTAGACTTCCTCATGCTGTGCGCCTTGCACTGATTGTGAAACAGCAGCCAGAGGTTCCTCATTACAGCAGTTCATACTGTTTTTTCTCCTGGCAATCAACAATATTTTAAAAATTGTTTTGGTTGGTTGGTTTTTTTGAAAACAAACAAACTTTACAGGTGCCTACCATACACACACACACACACACACACACACACACAATCCTGAAGCAACCTGAGATTTGGTTAATTAAATTTGAACATTGGACTGAGGACAGGGTTTGAATCCTGGCTTGGCCATGAAACCCACTAGGTGACCCTGGGCAAGTCACACTCTCTCACACCCCTCTGAAGGAACTTGCCAAGAAAACCCTGTGATACTTTCACCTCAGGGTCACCATAGTTTGGAAATGAGTTGAAGGCACACAACAAAAAACCTATTTTTGTGATCTATCATATCTCCAAATTTTACACAGAAATGTGAAAAACAAACAAGTTATAGCTATTTTGGTTTCCCAATTCAATAAGTGAGACTAGACTGCTGGCCCAGATTTCCAAACTCCAGTTTGGATTGGTTTGGTCTGGTCCAGATCCATTACAAAAATAGAGGTCCTAACTCCATTAGGGGCCTAGCTGGACTATTGGTAAAGTAACTTCTCATTAACCTCTTTCCTGAGGCTGCATCATTAAACTGCATCAGTTAGATTGCTTAGAATAAAGCAAAAGCAAGTTCTCCTCAAGAAAACTTTTGTTTCCTTGTCCTTATCAATGCTAAATCTGTGTATTCAGGATATTTTAACAGCATTAGCAAATTGATCCTCTCTGCTTGCCATCCTGGAGCAAGGATGCAAGAAAACTGGTGCAAGAGAACTGTCTCCGTCTGTCTCTAGTACCTGTGCTGTTATCTTTACCCACAGTTCACAGGTTTCTGAACAACAATGTTCAAATCTAAATAAAATTAAATACAGTAAATGTCAGGAGGAAGTGGTTTTTGTGTTGTACTCTTGTAGCTCTGCTTAGAACAGTCTTAGAGGTGTTGTGATCAGCAGTAAATGCATCCTTCTAGTCTCTCTCTCTCTCTCTCTCTCTCTCTCTCTCTGTGTGTGTGTGTGTGTGTGTGTGTGTGTATTGCTCACCCACTCTGCAACCCAAGTGGCTTCTGTGCTGTTCTTTTGTGCCTGTGCTCAAACCAGGCATAGGCCTGCTAGCACAGCAATAACCTCTCTCTCATCCTCTCTCTGCAACTGACAACTGTGCTGTGCTGGCTCTGGCCCACTTCGATACTCTGCCAATTAGGAGCTAGTCCGGCTTCAGGCCCTGCCAGATGGACAGATGCCAAGGAGCTTGTGCTGCTTTCTAATCCCTTTCCCAAGGGGACTGCAAAAACCTAGAGTGGGACTCAGCTGCTGTCACCACAGCAACCATTAATTCTATGAATGGAGCAGAAAGCCCTGATGGCATACTGCCAGACATGAACCAGCAAACCCAATAGGGCATGTAGGGCTATAGGAGCAAAGAGCAGGAGAGGAGCCCAAAATGAAGCATGGCAGGACAGAGAGATGTTCCAAAGAAATGGGACTAAAACCCTGGGAGACTTCCACACAACATTGTGGATAATATCACACCACACTGTTACAGCACTATTATTCCACTAACTGTTCTGGCTCTTCTATGGAATCCTGGGATTTGTAGTTTAGGGAAGGGGCATTTAGAATTCTCAGCCAGAGAACTCTTTTTTTTAATTAATCTTTATTGAGTTTTAATATATATAAAAAAGAGAAAGTCAAACACATTCCTGTTGAATATAATCGTACATTGTTCCTTTGCTCTTCTCCCCCCTCCCCCCTTCCCCCTTTATTATTCTTTGTGTTGCTGAACTCTTAGCTATAATTTTTAATTCCTCATAAAGTCAGTCAAGTGTTATCTCTTTATCTCTTATTTACCCTTACTCTTATGCTTAGTTACTAAGACTATATGTATCATACATCCTCTTCTATCTTATTTTAACAAACCCATTATTATCTCTTCACCTTAACTTACTTTATGTTCTGCAAATTCACTATATACCTGTCTATTTTTACTTATCTTTTATCAGATTGGTATATTTGCAGCAGCCTTTGCCAGATAGCATTTCCTTCTTCTTCCTCTTTCTCATTTAGTGCTATCATTAATTTATCCATTTCCAATATATCTAAGCTTTTTTCTAGCAAGATCTCTATATCCGGTACGTCTTTACTTTTCCATTGCTTTGCTAATACTATCCTTGCTTCCGTAATCAAATATAGTATAGTCTTCTTTTCCTTCCTTAATTCTCTATTTTCGATTATATTCAGCAGGCACATTTCCGGGAGCAATGGAAATTCCTTTTGAGTTATTTTCATTAACATCCTATGTACTTTAATCCAGAATTTTTTTGCTACGGGGCATGTCCACCACATATGATAGAAACTACCTATACCTTTTTCACACTTCCAGCACAGCGCTTTATCCTTTTTATATATTTTTGCTATTCTGCTCGGGGTAAGATACCACCTGTGTTTTCTTTAATATCTGTACATAATGTGAACTTGAGGTCTTTTCCCCACGCCTTTTCCCAACTTCTAATTGAATATTATGACCTATATTTTGTGCCCATTTCACCATTCCTTGTTTTATATGATTTTGTTCTAGTTCCAACTTTAGAAAGATCTTATAAAATTTTGCTATCTTTTTTCCTTTCCCATCTCCTAGTATTATATCTAATTCTGTTTTTTTGTCCGTTATGCCATATTGGTTCTCGTCTATTCGGTACCTTTCCCTTAATTGATAATACAAGAACCATGATATATTATAACCCTCCGCATTTAAATTTTCCCTTGTTTTCATAACCATTTTTCCTTCCTCCCTTTTCAACAGATCTTTATACCTTAGCCATGCCCTGCCCTCTATTTTACCTCTTTGTAAAAGTGCCTCGTGAGGGGAAACCCAGTCTGATAGTTGACTATAAATTTTTTCTTTATGAATTCTCCATACTCTCCATAGTGATCTTCTTATAATATGATCTTTGAATTCTTTATTTAATTCCACCCTATCTAACCAAATATAAGCATGCCAGCTATATCTCAGATTGAATCCTTCTAATTTTAATATTTTTTCATCTTCCAACTCTATCCATGTCTTTATCCACTCCATACAACATGCGTAAAAATACAATTTGAAGTCTGGCATTCCTAATCCTCCTCTCTCCTTAGCATCTGTCAAAGTTTCCCACTTAATTCTCGCTTTCATTCCTGCCCAAATGAACTTTCTTAAATCTTTCTCCCATCCACTAAATACTTTATTGTTAACTATAATTGGTATATTTTGGAATAAAAATAAGATTTTGGGTAGTACACACATTTTCACAATCGCTATTCTCCCTAATAAAGATAGTTGTAGCTTCGACCATTTTTCCAGATTTTTCTTTATTTCTTGCCAATTTGTTTTATAATTATTATCAAATAATTCATTATTTTTTTGTGATCTGATTTCCCAAATATTTAACCTTTTTCTGTATTTGTATCCCTGATTTTCCTTGTAATTCTTTTTGTTTACTTTCCTTAATATTAAATGCAATTATTGCTGACTTTTCCTTATTAATTTTTAATCCTGCTATATTACCATATTCGTTTATTATTCCCAGAATTCTCATAATATTTTCAACTGGATTTTCTACTATTACCATTACGTCATCTGCAAACGCCCGAATCCTTATTTCCTCTCCTTTAATCCTAGCACCTTGTATCCTTTCTTCCTGTCTTATTATGTTACATAATATTTCCAAACACATTATAAATAAGAGGGGTGACAGTGGACATCCTTGTCTTGTACCTTTATTAATTATAAATTCTTTTGTTTTAACATTGTTTATTATCATTTTTGCTTTTTGTTCTTTATATATCTCTTCTATCCATGACTGTAAATTGACCCCAAAGTCCAATTTTTTAAATAATTTTATCAAGAAAACCCAATTCAGATTATCAAAGGCCTTTTCTGCATCTAAAAATAGCATAGCTGCTTCCTTACCTGGTTTTTTTTCATAGTATTCTATCAAATTTAATATTATCCTTATATTTTGCTTTGCCTGTCTATTTGGTAAAAAACCACATTGATTCTCTTTTATCCAATCCTTTAATACTTTTTAAATTCTTTCTGCCATTATAATTGCAAATATTTTATAATCAACATTAAGAAGCGAAATAGGCCTGTAATTTTGTGGATATCTCGAATCTTTCCCTTCTTTAGGGATCAAGGTTATATTTGCCTCTTTCCAAGTGTTTGGTATTCCCTCTACCAGTATTTTATTGAAAACTGTTTCCATTGGTTCTAACAATTCCTCTTCAAATATCTTATAGTATTCTAAAGTATACCCATCAGGGCCGGGTGCTTTGCCTTTTTTCCCTTTTTTTATCGCTTCACTAATCTCTTTTTTCGTAATCTCTTGATTTATGCTTTTCTTTATTCCTTCATCTATTTCTATTCTCTCTAATTTCTCTATGTAATTCTCTAATGTCCTGAGTTTCCCTTGGCCATGTTCCTTTTCTCCATACAGTTCCTTATAATATTCATAGAATATATCTCTTATTTTTGTTTGTTCTGTTGTAGTTCCCTGATCTCCTAATATTTCAACAATTTGCCTAGCCTCTTTCATTTTTTTAACTTTGTATGCTAAACATTTGCCTACTTTATTCCCTTGTTCAAATTGCCCTTGTTTTATAAATTTCATTTTTTTACTTACCTCATCTACCATATTTACCTCTAATTGTTTCTTTAGGACTTTTAATTTTTTCCCTAATTTCACATTTCCTGGCTCTTCTATTATCCTTTTTTCTATACCTTGTATCTCCTCTGAAATTTTTTTAACCTCTTTGTTTCTCCTATCTCTCTCGCTTTTTTTCTTTATTAGAAGTCCTCTAATTACTGCCTTATATGTATCCCATATGATTTTCATACTTGTGTCTTTTTCGGTGTTTTCTAAAAAGAAGTGTTTTGTTTGTTCTTTTAATTCTTTTATTAGCTCTTTATTTTTTAATAATGTATTATCCAATCTCCAATTAGATTCTTTTTCTTTTTGTTCTAATTCTAACCAAATTTGATTGTGATCTGAATTCTTGTTTATCTTTATTTTAACCTCTTTTACTTCTCTCATCATTTCTGATGATATAAAAAACATATCTATCCTTGACGCAGAGCTGTGCGGAATTGAGAAGAAGGTATGGTCTCTAAGTTCCTTATTTTTGATTCTCCAGGGGTCCCATAGGGATAGTATAGCCATCATATCAAAAAAACTTTCTGGTAGCTTCCCTTGGTTCTCTGCTATCTTTTTATTTGACATTCTATCTAGTTTTGGATTTACTACCCCATTCCAATCTCCCATAAATATATGATATTCATATTTCAAATTTATTATTCTCTTTAATAATTTTTTATAGAATTTTGGTTTTTTTCAGTTGGGCCATATATTCCTACTATCAACGTCTGTTTTCCATTAACCAATACTTCTATTCCTACATATCTACCCTCCTCGTTATTTAACACTTCTTTCACCAGGATTTTATTTTTAATGTACATTGCTACTCCGTTTCTTTTCTTTGTGCCTGCTGATATAACTACCTCCCCCAATTTTGGATTCCTTAAATATTTTTCATCTTTTTTCTTTATTCTCGTTTTTTGGACGCTGCAAATATCCCATTTCTGTTTTTCTAATTCATGATTTTTTTTTCCTTTTGTAACTTGAGTTCATTCCTTTTATATTCCATGAAAGGAACTTCATTTTCGTTATTATTTGACTTTCTTCTTCTTGTTGTTGTTTTCTTTTTGCTCCTTCTTTCGGACTTCTTACTCCTTCTTACTCCTTCACTTCTTCCCACTCCTTCCTTTCTTCAGTTGTGATTTCTGTGTTTTCTCCTAGAATCCTCAGTTCCTCTTCCCATTCCAAATCCGCTCCCCCTGTTGCTCCTGCAGGGAGATCTTCTTCCTCTACTCCATCTTTCTCTTCGTCTTTCTTTTCTTCCTTCTTTTTCTTTTCTTTCTCTTTTTCCTTTTGCATTTGAGTCTGCTCCCGTTCTTCTCTTCTTCTTTCAACCTCTAAGTCTTTGTCCAATTTTTCATCTTCCTTAAGCCATCTGTTATAGAATATTTTTGCCTTTTCCACTGTATCTATTTTATAATGTCTTTGCCTCCACATGAAGGAGACTTCCTCCAGTGGCTCCCACTTATATCTTATGTTCTTTATTTGTAGCGCTCTTGTTAAATTTGAGTAGTCTCTTCACCTCCTCAAAATGTCACCGGGTATGTCCTTAAAGATTTGAACTTCATTCCCATCTACAGTAATTTTCTTTTTATAGCTTTCCTGAATTATTCTGTCTTTCACTCTCTCGCTCGTAAAATAAACCACAATGTCTCGTGGCAAATTTCTATTTTTGGCTGCGACTGAATTTATCCTAAAGATCTTATCCACGTCCAAGTCTAGAAATTCTGGTTGACATTCTATCAAATTTGCTAGCACTGGAACTACCTTGTCATATAAGTTCTCATTGTATCTTTCTTTCAAGCCTCTTATTTTAATGCATTTTCTTCTTTCTTTCATTCATATCTCTTATTTTATTTTGATCTTTTTCTTGTGCTTGAACTTGAGTTAGTTCTTGCATCACTCTCTCTAACTCCTCAGTTTTCATTTCCAGCTTAGTCACTTTCTTCTTAATTCCTTTCATGTCTTCCGATAATTCTGCTATTGTGTTTTTTTAATTCCTCCATATCTTTCTTGAAATCTGCCCTTAGTTCGTCTCTAGAGTCTTTGATTTCTTGTCTTATATTTGCCTCTATTTTTTGTATCGCCTCTAATATCTTCCAGTTAGGATCTGTGGTTTTAAGTTCCACTGAAGATCTTCGCGGTATCATCTGTCTTGCTTCCACACCTTGCATAATCTTTTTCTCTTTCTCTTTTTCCTGCCCTATAGTCCTCATTTTAGAATCCTCTTATTCAGATTGTCGTTGTTGTTATACCTCCTCACCACCACGTGTCGCTCTATTTCTTATTTCATTTAAGTTCTCCTCCAGTTCCTTATTTCTATTTCCAGGTGTAGTTATACCTCCTTACCACTAGATGTCGTTTCTTTTTTTCCCCTACTGTTAGCTCTTTACCGGGGCCTTCTTGCCTCCGCTCTTTTCTCTCACATGAAATCACTTCCTGTTCCTATCCCTTCACTTCCCTTCCCTACATGTGGTGCCTGACCTTGAAAACGCTGAACGGTGAGTTTTTTAGTCCTATTATCTTCTGCCTGTCTCCCAGTCTAAAATCGTCTTCTTCTCCTCCTGGTCCACTGTCGTCTTCTTCTCCTCCTGGTCCGTTGTCGTCTTCTTCTCCTCCTGGTCTGTTGTCATCTTCTTCTCCTCCTGGTCCGTTGTCGTCTTCTTCTCCTCCTGGTCTGTTGTCGTCGTCTTCTCCTCCTAGTCCATTGTCGTCTTCTTCTCCTCCTGGTCCGTTGTCGTCTTCTTCTCCTCCTGGTCCGTTGTCGTCTTCTTCTCCTCCTGGTCT